>NC_065446.1:24315284-24621227 GCF_917563875.1 Diabrotica virgifera virgifera | reverse complement strand
TTATCTTATTCCGGGTGGTGAATCGTAAAAACGGCCATAGGAAACTCAATATAAAATTCTGAATTGTTGAATTCCTGCTTCCCTAATTATTTTACATCAAAAGTCATGAGAGAATACTTGTAGAGAATTAAAATATGTATTAAAATCAAAAGTTAAAATTGTTCTACGATTTAAATGCATTCCAAAATTTTGAAAAATATACATTTGCCACAATAGGTATGCGTGTAAAAGTAAGGCCACACGTTACTATTTAACTGACAGTGCTCACACCATTGACTGAATAAAAAAATCTTTATTATTAATCCTTTCTCCGCAACTGAGGGTATATTATCAACTGTATTGTTTTTAAACAATAGATGATAAAATAAAAATATTGACAGTTCAAAAATGTGAACATTATTGCATTATGTGTGGCCTAAGTTTGGGCTGAAAACTAAAATGTATTACATTTTTACAAAATTTTGGAATATGTTTAATTACGTAGACCAATTTTAACAGTTATTTCCAATACAGATTTCAATCCTCTACAAATAGTTTCTAATGTCTTTTGATGTACAATAATTATTAGGGAAGCTGGAATTCAACAGTTCAGAATTTTACATTGAGTTAATGCAAAATTTTGACGCATGTCAAAATTCTCAATGTGTTTTAATTGTATTCATTTTTTTCGAATCCTGAGAAAACTAATAAATATTTTTGAAAAATTTAAAAGAATGAAAGACTACATTATTACCTAGGGCTGAAAGTCCCTGAAAACTTCTATAATGTTTATTTTAATAAGTTACAGGGCTGAAAACAAAAGAGAAGTGTGATATTTAATTTCAAATATTTCATTCAATAGAATTTGCTTGTTTATTCTAAGGGGCTTTCCGCCCTCGGTAATAATGTAATCTTGCATCCTGCGTTTAAATTTTTCTAAAATACTTGGTTTTCTCAGGATTCGAAAAAAATCATATTACGATTCAAATGACAGTAAACTCTCGTGACGTAATCTCACCCTTAATGTTCATTGGTTAGTCGATTTAGCCAACCGTAGTAATGTCTAAGAACCGTGAACTGTACCCGCGAACGCACCTAATGAAAAGTCACATTCTAATGTTTTGACAGTTCTGTTACGTCAAAAATTTTGACCTACGTAATATCGCTTTTGTAGTAAAAATACTATAGAATGTCTCCCATCAATCAATACATGATCTGCTTGATTATTTGTTTTTCGATAGTTTTATGTCCATGTTTCCTTGTAGAGTTTTTGTTATATTTCTGTATTATGTAAATTATTAACTGAACAAAGTAAAATTTTTACAGTGTAAATTGCAAAACATCCCGAGGGAAATAAATAAAACCAACTAAAGCAAAACCCTGTGGGTTTTAGCTAAATGATAAAAAAATTGATACGATCCGGTTAAAATTTAGTTGGTTATAGGACAAACAACAATGACCACGCTTATTTTAGTTTTAAAAGATAAGAGATAATAACGTTTTGTTGTTTAAGGGCAGACAGTTTAGTAGTCGGAAAAACATTAATATGTAATACGGAAAAGTCCGAATAAGAAACACAAAATTTAACCGCTACAAGAATGTTTATTCTGTGAGCTTCTTCTTCTTTAAGTGCCCTCGCCTCAATGGAGGTTGGCTACTAAAATTACAAACTCTTCTCTATCTTCAGCTGTTCTTATTAGAGAGTTATCAAGTAAAATTCTATCCATCCGTTATTTTGACGCGTAAACGCTATTTTTTTACGGTATAAGTTTTAACGTATATGTAATTTTAGAGTTATCAAGTGGTCGAATTCCTGCTTCACGTTAATAGTTGGCAGCTGTCAGTCAAATGTCGTATTTGACAGCAAAATAATTAAATTTGTTTAATTTTTTTTTCTGTTTTTGTTTTCTTTCATACAAGATACATAATTTGTAATTTTGCATTGTTTTGTACAATTTGGATTTCAAATTTTTCTAAAAAATATGGTAGAGATCTTAGAACAGGCAATGTTACTTGAAGCCGATGATATAGAGTACTTAATACATACTAAATCTCGTTTTTAATAATGATAATGATAACGTTCAAAATCAAAATGTACATCCTGTCTTTAATTTCGATACCTTTAGAGCCTGAACAAGCGAAACAGTATTTTCGGTTTGAAAAACAGGATATTCCAAGGCTTGTACAGTTGTTAGGGATACCAGATATAATTGTAACAGAAACTGGCCATACCTGTACTGGTAAGTAATGCTGTCTGAGAGGAACTAAAACTTTAAACTCAACCAAACCAAAAAAGACAACCAAAACCAAGCCAAGAAAACAAAGACAAAACACCTGTTAACATACAGAAATAAAATTTCATACCACAACATATATTTATTACATGACAGAACTTACATGTCCGAGTCACGAGTCACTCCGAGTCTTGCCGAATTGGTGCGAGTCGCTGCTAACGTTACCGTATTTCAAGCCCGCTATCCGACCTACCGTAACGGAGCACGTTAACGTTAAAATCATTTCCGTTATTCAATATTCATACTGCGCATGCTCCATTGCTAAAATAACGTTACCGTATTCTCCTCGAGTTACTTGATAACTCTCTATTATCTGTTCAAAATATAGCTCTATTCATTGTCGGAGGTTTCCTAGACACGACAGTTTTTCAGTGGCGTACTGAGCATGGTTCCGCGAGTTCCGTGGAACCAAGGCCCGGGCCCCGCAGTGGCCCTCTCTAACTTTTTGCTTCTTTTGTTTCTAATTTGATGGGGACATTTTAAACTACACAAGTACTCAATAGGAAATGTAACTGCTTAATAAATTTTAATTTTTGTGTTGGTACTTACCCTATAGACCAGTAAGGATCTGTTTTTAGGTGGATGTGAGAGGTGGCATTCAGATTTTTGCGGATAAAGTTAGGTAATAACTTCGTTGATAATAATTGGTTTATGCTCCTTCTCAAATATGCCCGGAACATTAATAAAAAAATAAAATATTTAAAAATTTAAAAAAATTTCTTTTTTTTCTAATTTTTTTGCTTATAACTTTAAAACAATTCATTTTGTAACAAAGTCGTATAGGAATAAAACAAAGATAATTAAATTTTATATCAGATGCGATTAGTTAAAAATGTCTTAATTTATCACCCTTGCTGCAAAATAGCAATAAATATAAAATAAGGGGGCAAAACAAGCATGTCTTTATTCAATGATTTTCCATCACTTAGGTTACACTTGGAACCTTCCTAATTCGCTAAGAAAATATTTTTGTAATGTGCTAAAACTGTACACCAAATTTCATTAAAATTGAGTTACTAGATTTTGAATAATAATTTTGCAATCTAAACTTTTTTAAAAAATTAAAATATTTAAAATCTTGCACAACAAAAACTAGAACATACAAAGATTTGTCAATTTTTTTACATATAAAGAAGCACTCCACCTATCTAATGCACTTTACAGAATTGAAATCGGATTGTTTAAGCAGCCTCAGCAATGTTTTAAATTTATAAACAATTTTTTGGCTTATAAACAAATTAGTCCTGTGGCCAGAAGGGGGTGCTACGGACTCCTTTATTTAGATGGACTTACCCAAGATTTTTATGTATTTTATTACCCGTAGAACACGATTTTTGGTAACAGTTGATCCGGATGTCGATAAGATTGTTATAAACAAAGAACTTGAGGAATTACATAACATCGATTTTTCGCAAAATAAAACATTTTTTTTGTATTTCTTGGGTAGTTCTAAGCAAAAAATGTTCCTACAAGTTTTTCGTAGGTTGCATAGTTTTCGAGATAAACGCAATAGAACTTTCAAAAATTCGAAAAATTGCAATTTTTGAACGCGAATAACTTTTTGATTAAAAAATAAAATAGCAATTCTGCTGACAGCATTAGAAAGTTTAAGTCAAAATATACCGGTTTTAATTATTTGCATTGCTAAAAATAAATTTTTTTATTATTAAACAAAGCTATTTTTTTATAAGCCAAAAAATTGTTTATAAGTTTAACACATTGCTGAGGCCCCTTAAATAATCCGACTTTTATTCTGTAAAGTGTACTAGATAGGCAGAGCACCTCTTTATATGTAAAAAAATTAGACAAGTTCTAAATGGTCTACTTTTTGTTCAGAAAGATTTTAAAAAATTTGAACTTTTTTAAAAACATTTAGATTGCAAAATTATGCAAAATCTATTAGGTCGATTTTAATGAAATTTGGTACACTGTTTAAGTATATTACAAAGAATTTCTTAAGTGAGTTACTAAGGTTCTAATTGCCACCAAATTGGTTAAAAACATTGAATAACAACAGGCGTATTTTGCCCCCTTATTTTGTATTTATTGCTATATTGCAGAAAAGTTAATACGTTAAGACATTTTTGACCAGTGGTATATCATACAAAATTCAATTATCTTTATTTTATTTCTCTACGACTTTGTTCCAAAACGAATCGTTTTAAAGTTATAGGCAAAGAAAGCAGAAAGAAATAGGAGTTTTTCGAAATTTTTAAATATTTTAATTTTTTATTAATGTTCCGGGCATATTTGGGAACGAGCATAAGTCAATTATTATTACTGAAGGTGTTACCTAACTTTATCTGCAAAAATCCGAATGCCACCTTTCACATCCAAAAATAGACGTTTTTTCAAAAATCCTTACTGGTCTACTAATAATATAAACGAAGATTACCTATTTATCAAAAAACAAAATTTATTAAGGAATACAGGTAACTAGATAAGTTCTGAATTGGATGAACTAAACTGTGTTTTCCCTAAGTCAATACTTTTGGAATTATTTGCGAGTGAAAATATTTATTTTTCAACAAAAAATAACTTTTATAAGCGGTTTTTCGCAAATAAATCAAAAAGTTAGTATTTTAATAAAAATATATTATCAGCAAAAATATAGCTTATAAAAAAGTGAAAAAAATGGTAGTCTATGTAGACCCAGTAGAAGCAGAGTTGTAGCTAATGAAAAGTGGGTACTTACTAGTTCAATTCCAAATTGAATATTTTAACATGAAAACTGATTTTACCTTTTTTGAAGTATTAAAAAAAAGCTTTATTGTTGTTTTAACATCAAAAGTAAGTTACGATCAAAAGAATGTTGGTCCTTTTTTTTGTTGGTAAAAACATCGAGAAAATCACCTCCAAATAATTAGCATCTGAAAAAAAATTAATCATTACCGCTTTACAAATTACTTTACTTTATGTAATATTGTTTATAAGATGTAGATTTAAAAGGCTGTAGTCAAATGGGCTTATAAACCAGTCACTAATCACGAGTTTTTGCAAATTTTGAACAGCCATATCTTAACCAATTTTTGTCTTCAGGAAAACAAAAAGTCCAAAATACTCACAATAGTGAAACATATATTTTTTCACTACTTAAGATTTTTGGTATCACCAATAACTTAAAAGGGACCAACTTTATTTTGAGCGTTTCATACTTAATTTTGATGCAAGAAACTTTTTTAGAAAACAAAAATATAAACTTTATAAACACTTTTAAAAAGTTATGATAAGTGTTTCCCGAAAACTGCTTCATTTTTTGGTTATTTCACGTTGAAATATTCGGCTTGATTACAACTCTGCTCCTACTGGGCCTACATACTTTGTATATAGGTACACCATTTTTTTTCACTTTTTTATAAGCTATATTTCTACAAAGAATATTTTTTTCGATAAAATACTTACTTTTTGGGTTATTTGAGAAAAACCGTCTAAAAACGTCAAAAAACATGGTTATTTTGTTGAAAAATGAACATATTTACTGCGTAAATCGCGTGATATAAAGTAGATGTTAGGTGTAATTTCAGTGTGTAAAGGAAAATACCTTCTAAGAACTTTCACAACATGCGTTTATTTCTAGATAACTAGATATGAAGCAAATTATTGTATTGTTAATCAAAATATTTTAAAAAACTGTCAATTTTCAAGTTTTTTTTTTGTTAAAAGGAGAGATACACACAGCAGCAAAATTAACGGAACACATTAAAACTGGGGCAAGCCTAATGTTGCCAGGTCCGATTTGTTTTTAATCGGTACATAAGCAAAAACAAATCGGTATTTAGGGTTGTAAATCGGGACAAATAAACAACAATGACCGTTTTGGAGTGTAATTTTCAGAGTCAACTCCGAATTGCATGAAAATCTGGTGTTAGGTTCTACTTACTGTCTACTTCAAAGTTGAACTTGTGCCGTTGGTTGCTTTTACTTGGGGGGTGACAGTTAGTTACCCCTGCTCGGGGGTAAAAGAGCGCACGTTTAAAGTAGGTCCCAAAATGGATTAACTGACAAACTCTAAAAAACTTTTGTTCTATATAATTTTTAAACTAAGCCAATAATTTTCGAGTAATTTTA
Source organism: Diabrotica virgifera virgifera (assembly GCF_917563875.1). Lineage (NCBI taxonomy): Eukaryota > Metazoa > Arthropoda > Insecta > Coleoptera > Chrysomelidae > Diabrotica > Diabrotica virgifera. The sequence continues at coordinate 24,614,886 of NC_065446.1, read as the reverse complement.
ACGAAAAAAATATTTTTAGAAAAAATGTAGCTTTTAAAAAAGCAAAAAAAATTGTATGTTCAGAAAGTCGATAAAACCAGTTAAAGCAAAGTTGTAGCTCATCAAAAATACGTTCTTATTCGTCAAATTCCAAATCGAATTTTTCAACTTAAAAGAATCAAAAAATTAAGCAATTTTCGGTCAAAACCTATTAAAAATTTTTAAAGTGTTTAAAAAAATCTTTAATTTTGTTGTATATGAAAGTCTCTAGCAGTCTTAAAACTAAGCGAGTTATGCTCAAATTAAAGTTAACTCCTTTTTTTGGTAAAAAAAAATCGTGAAAATCTCCCCCTATTTAGCACCGTAAATAAAATGAATCCTTCTCCTTTACCATTTACTTTATATGTGTATTGTTTATACGATCTATAAAGTTTACCGGTTGGGAGTGCTTAGTTTTGAAAAAAAAATTGGTTTTATAGTAAAAATAAATTTTCCTAAAATATTGGAAATGCCCTTTTTTCAAAATAATTTAAAAAGTATTAGGGATATTAAAGATCTCAAGGAGTAAAAAGTAGGTACGTTTTGCTTTTATAAATATGATAGATTCATTTTGTTTTTCTCTAAGACAAAAATTGGTTAAAATTGGTTGTTAATATTTTGCATACACTCGTGATTAGTGACTTGTTTAGGCCCTTTCAATCATGTAAAAAATATATAAGTAAAGTAAATTGTTTGTAAAGCGGTAACATAAAAATAAAGCTTTATTAGAAAAGTTTTAATTGGTTTTCCCGAAAAGTGCTTCATTTCTTGGTAATTTCACGTTGAAATATTTGATTAGGAATTTTACGAATAAGAACGTATTTTTCATGAGCTACAACTTTGCTTTTGCTGGTTCTATAGACTTTACGAGTTCACATTTTTTTCATTTTTTTTATATTACGCTACATTTTTGCTAAAAATATTTTTTTTGATCAAATACTTACTTTTTGAGTTATTTGTGAAAATCTCCTGAAAACATGATTTTTTGTCGAAAAATAAACATTTTCAATCGTAAATAACTCGAAAAGTATTAACTAAGTTAAATTCTATAGAACTAAAATTACTTAGAATTAGTCAATTTTTCCAACTCTGGACTTATTGTAAATGCGCGGTTTTTCACCCCCCAACTAGGGGTGACTGTCACCGCCTGAGTAAAAGCAACCAACGGCACAGGCCGTCCAAATTTTCATGCAATTCGGAGTTGATCCTAAAAATTACACAATATCGCCGTATTTTTCGTTCATTTATTGGACTACAAGGTGAATCCATAATCTGTATTTTAATCCTAAATAATAATAATAATCAGACGAAATTACAAAAAAAAATTTGTATTAAGTAAATTATTTATTTTTTATTAAAATTATATTTTTCATTCGATTTTGCCGCTTTTAGGAGTGCCTTGTTTTTATAACATAATTATAAAATTCACAGCAAGTCCACCTGAAATTGGTTTTCGTGGGTGAAAATCGGGACATTTAGTGTCCCGATCAGGTACAAATCGGTACGCGTCCCCAGACCCTGAAAATCGGGACGTCCCGCGCAAATCGGGACACCTGGTAACGCTAGGCAAGCCTGTTGTCCGATTATGCAAGACCTCAGATTCACAAACTGTAATCTAATATTTACAACAGGTACTTATCTCTTTTTTATCGAACATAAGCGAATGAATTAAAAACCAAAATGTACCATCAGAACCAAATCCTAAGGCTACAATTTAGTTTTAATTTGTATATTTTATACAGGGTGCTAATAAATAAGTATTACAATGAATATATGAAAAAATAATAACAGGCTCTATAAACATATGTCTGCAAATGCTTTGTTTCCGAGATACGAGGTGTTGAAATTTTTATTTCAAACTACCAATGTATTTATTGTGGGTTTAAGAGATAGTTTTTGCGCATTTTTTGACATACAACTACGAATTTTGTATTCACCATTGGAGCCCATAAGGGTAATCGTCTAAATTTTTTTAAAGAAAAAAATAGTACGCCACTGAGGTATGTCGAATTCAAAATAATTTTTAAATTGCGTGTTTAATTGATGATAAATAACTTTTCTTGTCTTTTCTTCGTATGGTGCACCGTTTTTATGCTAAAAAATATAACATCTTGGCACGTATTTTTCATTTGTTAATACATTATCAAGAACTATCCAATACAATAATACTAAACTAGACAAATAACAAAAAATATCACTAATAAGATTTTAAATAGGTACAAATCTACAGGAAATGTTTAAAATTACCTGCTTTGGAGGTGACAGAAGGATTTTATATTCATCATTGGCGCTCGTACGGGTAATGGTATGAATTTTTTTAAAGAAAAAATAGTACGCCACTGAGATGTTTCAAATTAAAAGTAATTTTTGAATTCCGCGTTCAATTTAGGACAAACAATTGTTCTTGCCTTTTTTTATACAGTACGTAAATCGTTCTGCTGGACATAGGGAATATACATTGAGATCATTGTGGCAACTGCGCTAACCTGTGTTTGTTGAAACTTCTGTTCGAGTATGAGTTTCTGGTGCAATAGAGCTGTTAGAACGAATAGAATGATTGATTTTGAACGCAAGGCAGTCCATAAATAAATCAAAAACAAAGATTATGACTGATGAATTAATAATTTTACTTTAATTTTTAAAATATCTTTTATTTAAAAATTAATTTCCAAATTAAACAGTGTTCCCATTAGGTCAAAAATAGTTCTACTACAATGTCATGTTTTGACGTTTATTTGTGTCACCCGAAATTAATTGTCAATTTTGAGGTTAATGACCCTTAATGCTAACAACTATATTGTCATTGAGAGAGCGAAGTTGCCACAATTATCTTAATATAATACAATGTATGTATTTATGTATCTAAATATATACAATGTATGTTCCTTATGTCCAGCTGAATGATTTACGCACTGTACTATATGAGGCACCGCTTTTATGCAAAAATAAAACATCTTAACGTTTGCAAATTATTTGAAGTAAGTTTCTATGCGTATGGAAACTACCTCAAATACTTTGTAAGCGTTAAGATGTTTTATTTTTTTTTTTGTATAAAAACAGCGCTCATATGGAAAAAAGGCAAGATATATTTTTTGTCACAAATTATACGAGGAATTCAAAAATTATTTTTAGTTAACATAATTCAGTAACGTACTCTTTTTTTCTCCAAAAAATTCAGAACATTACCCGTACGCGCGCAAATGATGAATATAAAATTCTTCTGTCATCTGTGAAGGAGGTCATTTTGAACATGTATTGTAAAGTGGCACCTAGTTGAATTTATTAATCTTATTAATAATATTTTCAGTTATTGTTCTAGTTTAGTATTATTATTATGGATAGTTCTTGATAATGTACATATTAAGAAATGAAAAATACGCACACGGTGCACCATATAAAAATAAGAGAATAGAGTTATACTCTTTTTTTGAAAATGAAACGTGGAATTTTAAAATGATTTTGCATTTGAAATATCTCAATGGCGTACTATTTTTTTTTTAATTCAGATCATTGCCCCTCGGCGCGCCAATGATGAATACAAAATTGTTAATTTTATGTCAAAAGTGCGCAATACATAAATTGACAGTTTGAAATAGAAATTTCAACACACCGTATCTCGGAAACGAAGCATTTGCAGACATATATTTAAAAAATCAAACGGTCATTCTTTTTGTAGTTGAAGTTGAACCGCTTGAAGTTTTTCCTACTTATTTACTAACACCCTGTATATGCTAGAATATTCCACAGGGTCTTCCGAACTTTAAGAAAAAACACAGTATGATTAATTCCGTTTCACACAGTGTTTTGTTAATTTGTCGTTGTCTGTATTACAATAGAACACAAATAGAACTATCAATAAGTAGTGTTCTCTAGACATGTTATATATGATTGTTTACCTAAAGTCGCTATGGTCATTATCGGCACTTTGCCTTCCAACACTGCTTGATTTATTTTCTCCTCCAAATCTGATGCCAAAATTCTGCCTATTTCATCAGTAGCAATTCGACAGACACTTTCCTCTCCAATTCCCAAAAATGCTGCAAATTTATAAACGGAATAATGGCATTCTTCTGATGCGAATATTATCAGTCGAGGAAGATGGAATGTTCCTTTTTCCTGAAATTAAACAAGTAATATTAAAAACAATAAACGATAGTGGGCGCACCGAAAAAGAGATAGAGCAAATGGCCCTGAAAAAAGAAGGGCCGATTGGATGCCTAGAGCTGATGCTATGGTGAAAAGCACTATCTAATCAAAGAAAATATCTCATCATTAACTCCATCTTTAAAAGTATAGTGCTCTATGGATGCGAAATATGGCAACTTACTAAATCCCTGGAACGACGCCTACTTGCATTGGAAATGGACTTCTGGAGAAAACCGGCTAGAAAACCAAGGCTTGAAAGAATAAAAAACGACCAAATTAGAAATATAATGGGAGTCAACCATCATAGACGAAATTCAAAGGGGACAACTGATCTGGTATGGTCATGTAGAAATATTAGACGACGACAACGACAGGCTGCCGAAACAAATTTTAAAATGGTGGCAAAGGGAACGAAGGAACATAGGAAGACCGAAACAATTCTGGCTAGGGGCATTCAGAACGGAATGAAACGGCCGTCGATGCTGGAAACTGGGAACCCTAAGGCGAAAAATGCTATAAATTACCGGGATAATAATAAATAAGCTTTTTTGTCTAAAATTGTATGAACTTCAAGTTTTTTAGAATTTTGATTAATAATTCTACTGTTAAAAACGTTACGTTGAACATTACTTGGTACTAACCTTGTAACTAGTGCCATCTATGAGAGGCAGATATAAAAATAAATTTATGGGATAAATGAGCATTTAAAACATATAGGCGGGTATAATATCACAAGAGAGTGAAAATAAATTGATAATAATGCGACAGTTTTTCCAAAATTTGTTGTCTAGCAATAGACACGAGAGCCCGCAGGGCTCGAGTGGCTATTGCCCAATGACAACAAATTTGAGTAAAAATGAAGCATTATTTTCTTATTTATTCTTACTGTCGTGTGATATTCGTAAGATTATTTTTTAATACGTATATTATGGATATTTTCTGAAATGTGACAGTTGTCAAAACTAGGAAACTGGTTGCCATTAAACAGAAACAATTACATAAAAAAATTCTATCGGTAATTTTCTACAGTAGGTAATTCTTAGTATAATTTTAATCTGATTGGACAGAATTAAACACGTCATCAAATATCTCACTATACGATTGAAAGTTAAAATCATCAAAAAATAATCGTATAAAATTTCATTAAAATGTTGCAAGTAGTTTCGGCAAAATCGTAAAAGATGTGTATTTTTTTCTTCGAAGCCTTTTACCTTGAAATCGGATGGCGTCACAAAATTTTTTTACTAAGCACACCTCAATTATTTTTCAGTTTTTTACCTATCCTAGAGACGGTATTCCCTTTTTTGAAACACCCTGTACACAACTTGATTACGATCGTATCAATGCACAAAAGATGAAAGACGAAAGACAAAAATTTATTATTGTATAAAAAACTTTTCACAAACTTGACAATTTTTTAACTACACAAAGAATCTTTTCTTTAGAGCACAAAGTATTTATATTATGTATGAAATCTTTTTTGTGGCCCCATATACTCTTCTTAAACGTCCCCACGATGCCCTTTTCATGGAAAATATTTTTTAAATTACTCCGGATATATATCCTCTTTACATACCTTAACGTCCGGATAACGATGGAATCTGGCCAAATTCACTGCTATTCCGTTTGCAAAAGAGCCCCCTGGACAAAAGAGTCCATCGCCCCATTGAGGACCGATCATACGAGAAACTTCTTTTATGACGTGTTTTTCCTGAAAAATATAAATCTGTAGCGAAAATTTGAAGTTTTTTGTGTGAGAAAATTTATTCAAGACTCGATAAACTTTTAACATATACGTATACGCCTGGATCCCGCGTCCCAAAAAAGTTTTTTAATAGCAAGCCGAAAATTTGTTAATAGCTTAGCGGTGTCTATCGGACAAACTTTGATGTATGGGAACACTGGAACAGGGGAAGTTTTAATTGTGGAACGTGTCATCCTGAAGTTTGTAATTGTGAAAACTAGCAGATTTAGTTTATCAAGTAGCAAACTTTATATAATTTATTAAACAATATTTTTGTCCGACAGATATGTTAGAAAAATTACTCTTGAAGAGTTTCTAATTTTTCTTTTGAATTTGAATTTGAATTCCTAATCATCAGTTTGGGTTTAGAGAAAGCCACTCAACGGTAGATCAGGTGCATAGAATAACAAATATAGTAGAAAGAGCTCTAAAAGGAGGAAAGATCTCTTCTGTAATTGTTCTCGAAGTAGCTACAAATTATGTAGCGCCATTTAGCCAAATATAGAGGTAGATTGTGTAGACTCTTATTAATCCGAAGACTTAATGTTGCTGCTTTTGTTGATATATTAACCTAAAAATACTTAATTTGTGGGTTAGGCCACTGTTGCTCTGAGCGACTCATTTAAGAGAAGTTAAAGCTATGGAGTACCACAAGAAAGTGTCCTAGGGCCAATGCTATACCTGATCTATACCAGCCATATCCCATTATTAGAACCGAACAGCTCTAACACAACTGCGACATTTGCAGATGACACAAGCATTCTAGCAGTCGGATAAAACAACGAGGAAGCAGCAACCATGCTACAAAATTCTGTTGAACAAATTAACATCTGGACCAAGCGATGGCATATCAAATTAAATGAAACAAAATCTGTTCATGTCAATTTTACTAAAAAAGCGAACAACCTATCCCAGTCAGTATAAGTATAAACCAAATACCTTATGTCAATACAGCAAAATATTTGGGTATGACATTAGCTTTAAGGCTACATTGGAAAGCTCATTTTAAAAAAAGAAGAATTGGAAATTAATCATACAGAAGTAAAAAACTTCGTTTGTACAATGGCAGTGGCGTAGCCAGGGAAGGGGCCCAAGGGGGCCGGGCCCCCCCGAAATTTATATTTAAATATTGTAGAAATCATAAAAAACAAGTTTTACGGGTATTGACTTACGGTTTAGTTGTATTAAATCTTGTACGTAAAACAACGTGCTTCACACATCTTATTTAACAGTGTACACGTATTATTGCATTCATAAATAAAGAGTTGCAGTTATTATAAAGTAACAGTGTGTCGGTACTGGGTATATTTTCTTCTCTAGAAGGTAAAGGTTGGCAACACTGTTCATGGGACCGACTGTCAGCAGCCACTAGGCTGCTAAGATTTTTTCGCTCTCACGCCTTTCTGGTTTGCTTTGAGGTTAGGACGCACCGACTCGACTCGACAGTTGAAAACGTAATTATTCATAGGCCTACATGGTGAAGTGTTTTAGTGTTCAGTCTAGTGTTCAAAGCTGTGTACACCCACTGCTCGTCACATTGCCTGAACTTATGCCTCAGTGACGCCAGCAAAATCCCGTGTGTTCGGAACTGTTTGTCAACAATTTCCGAAGTGTGTAGCTTTTTTCGTGCGTCTGCAAACGCACTAAAGTCCTGAGAGATGCCCTGTCTGCTGCAGGCAAAGACAACAGCACACTCCACAGCGACTCAGAGACACGATGGGTAGAGAGGCATGATGCTGTCAGCGTATTCCAAGAATCGTTTGAGTGCATTGTTGGTGCTTTAGAAAAAGTCATTGAATGGGGCGATGAGCACGGATCAAAAGCATCCAGTTTCCATGCATGCTTGTGCAAATTTGACTTCATAATAACTTTGACCATTATGAACAAAATGATGTCTTTGACATACATAGTATCCAAGTATTTGCAAAAAGAGTCGATCGACTTGAGTTCAGCTATGCTCAAGATTGAGTTGGTACAACAAAGATTTTCCGAAATGAGAAAAGAAGGCGACAAAGAGTTCTTACAACTGTATAGAAGAGCTGAAGATATGGGAGAGAAACTTGGTATCAAACCAAAAACCCCGAGAGTCGTAGGCACACAAAGATTTAGATCGAACGTAGAAGCCAACAACCCAGGAGTATTACAGGAGATCTATATTTTACCCGTATATTGACGAAATATCATCTTCACTGACCGAAAGATTCACCAACCACAAAGATGTGTTAATTGGCCTAGACAGTGTACTTCCTTGCAATATCCAACAAAGGCAGTTCACTGATCTGGAGGCTGCCTTGGATTTTTACCAATCCGATTTGGTCCACACAAACCGGGACATCTTAAATGCGGAGTGGGAGTTATGGAAAAGCCACTGGAAGATTGCCCAGGTTACGCCTAAAACTGCTACTTCAGTGCTAAAGGCTTTGAAGGACGAAGATGATGCTTTTCCTAACATGGAGATTCTGCTTGGTATATTGGCAGTCCTCCCTGTCACAACAGCATCAGTTGAAAGGTAAATTATTATACAATATTTCCTATAAACTTTGTTGAGTTTACTTTGAACTATAAATAGCTAATATCGTTCTTTTTAGTTGTTCTAGTAATATGTTTTCTTCATTGTAATTTATTGAAGTTGTAACAATTTTTAATAATACTAGACAGCTTGTCAGTAATATTACTTATTACCTCACTTTAAAGTTCAAAAGATTCCAGCTTTTTTTAATTTTCCAGATCATTTTCAACACTGAAAAGACTGAAGACCTATTTAAGAAATTTAATAGGTGAAGAAAGGCTCACTTCCCTTGCACTCTTATCCATACATCGAGATTTGCAAGTGAAGACAGAAGAAATCATCTGCCAATACACAAGAACTCCAAGAAGGTTGCAGTTTCATTAGTAGGGCACATCTTCATAATATGTATTACTGATTCAGGATTGTATTGAAAGTAAACTTGCTAATTTTGTGCACATAATAAATGTTATGAACGGATAAAAAATTGTATTGAGTTTTGAAACCTTTCTATGAACATTACTTGTAATATTTATGGGTTTTGATCTGTTAAAGTATAAGTATTTTTCAATAAGAAAGTGGTAGAGTATACAGTATGACAGAGCATCAATCAAATTATGACTCAAGGATCATTAACATACAACTTTACATCTTTCCTAAAGTTTTAATCAACAAAATAAAATGTCGTTGATTTTTTCCTTTTCGAGAGGAATTGAAAACTATAATAAAGTTATTTGTAACCTAAGATTTTGATGCTTAAATGAGTCCCAAACGCCTATTTCAAGGTCTAATTTTCAAAAATTTTCCAGACCCCCCGGTGGCCCCCCCAAAGCCAATTCCTGGCTACGCCACTGTACAATGGTATAAAAAAAGTTTATTAAAAACCATTAAAAGTCATCCAAAATGATTCGCAAAACGTTTTCGATCTAGATCAGATCATCTTCAGTGCGTTCTGCTTAGTACATGAAACTAACAACCTTATAAAATTGGTAACATCAAGAAATATGGTTTACGTGATACTTATATAATATTTATTGGGTGGGTCAAAAAAAAGGACTAGTTGGTGGAGCGAAGAGATAAAAATAGCTGTGAAAGAAAACAAAGTAGCATGGAGAGCCTATCTAGAAAATAACAGTTCACATATGTATCAGAAATACAAAGAAGCAAGAAAGCTTGTGAAAGAAAAAGTTAAAAAAGCTAAATCGGAAGAGTGGGAGAGATTTGGAGAAAAGATGGAGCAAGATAGTAGGACAAACCAAAAATTGTCTGAAAAAAATGAGAGGTAAATCAGGTAGTACTGTCGTGCAAATAAAAAATAAAAATGGTGAAATACTTACCCAACCACAAGATATAGTTAACAGATGGAGTGAATATTTCAAAGAGTTACTGGAAGCAGATGAAGAAGAACAAGAAGAAGAGATCATATATAGGACGGCGAGAAACGAGAGTAATGAAATAACATTGGAAGAATTAACCGAAGCCATCGCAAAAATGAAAAATGGTAAAGCGGCAGGAATAGATAATATCAAGGCAGAATGGTTGAAATATATGGGAGAATCTGCATTACACTACTTACACAAATTACTGATAGCAATTTGGAAACAGAAACGCATTCCAAAAGATTGGGCAACAGCAGTAATGGCTCCTTTATTTAAGAAGGGAGATAAAAAGGAATGTTCAAATTATCGAGGTATTTCCATGCTAAGTGTCCCGGCTAAGGTTTATGAACGAATACTGGAGATGAGACTGAGAAAGAAAGTGGAACATCAACTACACGATGCACAAAGTGGTTTCCGACCGAGGCACAGTGTCCAAGATCATATCTTTACTATAAGACAAATAACAGAAAAATTCCTTAATTTTGACAAAGATATATACATGTGTTTCATAGACATGGAAAAAGCCTTTGACAAGGTACCCAGACAGCACATTTGGAAAGCACTTGAACAGTTCGATGTTGGAGTAGAACTAATTGATGCAGTAAAATCTATGTACTGGAAGAGTTGGAACATTGTCCGAGCATTAAACTGTGAATCAAACACATTCGCTACTACACAAGGAGTAAGGCAAGGTGGAGTTCTGAGTCCACTGCTATTCATTATATATATGAATGAAGTAATAGAAAAATGCAGTAGAGAGTCCCGAAAATTAGATTTAGGTTACCATCGATTAAAAAGTATAACGATAAGTGAATGTGTATTTGCAGATGACATTGCATTAATAGCAAGTTCAGAGAAATCTTTTCAAAACAACCTAAATTTATGGACGAGAGAACTTGCAGACAAAGGAATGAAAATAAATTTAGCAAAGACCAAAACTCTACTTATATCCAAGACACCCAGAGAAATCCATATAAACCTAGACGGAAATTTAGTAGAACAAGTGGAGGATTTTGAATATTTAGGAACTATAATAGATGGAAAAGGAAAAATGCAAAAAGAGCTGAACAACAGAATTGCTAAAACATCACGACTATATCACTCCCTGAATTCAAGTTTCATTAGCAAAAGAGAAATTAGCAAGAAGACAAAAGTGTCAGTATATAAGACAATATACCTCCCTACTTTGTTATATGGAAGTGAAACATGGACACTAACTGAACGGGAGAAGAGCAAGATACAATATTCTGAAATGAAGTATTTAAGAAGAGTAGAAGGAGTTACGCTAATGGACAAAGTAAAAAATGAAACGATAAGAAACAACCTAGATGTTGAGAGTGCCAACAAAGCAATAGAAAGATCACAACTAAGATGGTTCGGTCATTTAAATAGGTTAGATCCACATAGACAAGTCAAGGTAGTTTGGGAAGCAAAGGGAATTGGTACAAGGAGAAGAGGAAGACCGTGTCAACAATGGAACGATGCTGTGGGAAAATCATTACAAAGCAGAAACCTCACATGGGAGGAAGTCAAGAGAAGGATATCCAACAGAAAACTTTGGAGAGAGATGATTAGGAAGTAAAAGCAGATTTCTCGACACCTCACGGTAAAAGAGAACCGGATTATATATAATATATATAATATTTATAGCGACTCCTGTTAAAAGATTGAATGTGTTAGGAGTGCTCAAAAAGCAACATGGTTCCCTGCTCGATAAAAACTTGTGGTTCTTGCATGCCAGTTCAATGATTGAACTGGCAAGAACCACAAGTTTTTATCGAGCAGGGAACCATGTTGCCCTTTGAGCACTCCTAACACATTCAATCTTTTAACATCGACTTGGAGTCGCTATAAATATTATATGAGTATCATGTAAACCAGGGGTGGGCAAAAGCCGGCCCGCGGGCCGCATCCGGCCCTTTCGCTTATTTTATCCGGCCCGTTGAAAAATCCCACAAGCATTTTTTTAATCTCTTTTTTGTTAAAATTAACAGTATTAATGTGTGTAATGTTCATATAAATAATGAAATATGTACCTAAATAATAGAGAGTATTATAATTTCGAACAATTGAAACTATATTCCTACTTTACTACATAGAATTGAACAATTACTTCTCTCACTCTTCGAGACAGTGATGTTTTGGTTTTTTTCCATTTTTTCTTCGAGTTTACCCTTCACAATCAGCTGCAACAACTCATACTTATCATTTCTGTGCCCTAATACGATATCTCTTCTTTTAATGATAGTCAGAAGTTCTCTATCTCTTCCCATTATGTGCAGCACCATTTCGTTCGTAATATGATCGGTCCAGGGTATTTTCAAAATTCTTTAAAAAGCCACATCTTCAAAAAGCTTCAGTTTTCTCATTAAGTCAACATTAACAGTCCAAGCTTCGGCACCATAAAGAAGAATAGAGTGGATATAACATTTTATCATCCGATATCAGATTTGCAGATTGAGTCTTTGGTTACTCAGAAATTTCCCTATATTCAAAATGGCTGCTTTTGATAGCCTATTCTTCATCGAATTTTTGATTTCGGATTTAGATCTTCTGTAATACAGAATCGTATTATCCACTTGTTCAATATCTTCATTTTTTATCTGGATCCTTGTTATGAATGATACAATGGACCATATTTCTTTAAAAATTACGTGACATATTTTACTGGGCACAAATTGTTTGCATGCACACCCCAGTAAGATAATGTATTATTACTATTATCTATTGTAAACAGTAAAGTTTTTTTGTCCAAATGCTTTAACATATTTAAATGCATAGAAGATGAACTAACTGATCCAATTGAAGCTGGCAATGGCATACGACAGGGGGATTCCCTGAGTTATTATTATGTTTACCCTTATTGTTCAACCTAATCATGGATAAAATAATAAAAAAGTAAGAACTAAAAAAGGATACCAAATGAGAGAAAAACAACTTAAAATAATCTGCAATGCAGAAGATGCAATGCTAATCTCTCAGAGTGAAGATAATTTACAGCGGATTATGCTGCACCAATTTAATATAACCACCAGAAACATGTTAATTCCCTAAAAAGAACAAAATGCATGGTTATAACAGCACATCCAATAAGATGTAAATGGGAGCTGGAGGATTATGTAATAAAACAAGTGAGTGAGTTTTAGGCGTCACAATATCTAGCTACGGAAAACTCGAAAGAGGAGTGGAAGATCAAGTGAATAGAGCAAACAGAGTCGCAGGTTACCTGAATGACACAATATGGACCAATAAAAATATCGGAAAAGAAATGAAAGGCAGAATTTACAGAACAGTCATCAGACTAATATTGACATACACGGCAAAAACACGACCTGACACAGAGAGGGCAAAAAGATTGCTCGAAACAGCGGAGATGAAAACCCTTCGAAAAATCGATGGCAACACACTATGGGACGGAGCTGGAATTATAGATATACGACGGAGATGCAAGGTGGACAACAGTTATAACCGGGTAAGAAACAGAAGAGTAGAATGGAATGACCACATAAGCCGAATGACCACAAATAGAGCACTATAAGGACGGCGAGAGACGGTTCCTCAATAGAAAGGCGGTCAGTGGGAAAACCAAGAAAACTATGGAACGACAACTTACTGGAGGCACATTTAAAAATCAGACAGAGTCATGTCTATACAAAAAGAAGAAGAAGAAGTATTTTTGTAAAAAAAATTTCTTGGGCAGGGCAAAATTCGACCAAAAGTATTCGCATGTGCACAGCGTAGGTAGGCGGTACAGTACTCCGGCCCGGGAAACATTTTGAAAATTTCATTTTGGCCCGCGCTTAAAAGTATTTGCCTACCCCTGATGTAAACCATATTTCTCCATATTACGAGTCGCAGACGAGGATAATTTTCTAAAAATATTCATGATCAAAAAAAAATTTCCGGATATTAAGTTGACTTCGCGTGGTATTCGGTAAGAAAATTCCACACCAAATTTGCATTTGAAAATCCAAAGCTGCATGAACAGATTAATAGCGCGCCATAGCTTTGTCAGCAATTATTTAGGCTTTCAAATTCGTAATTTCTACTCATTGTAGTTGCATGGGAATACCATTTCGAGATAGAAAATAGTATATTCTTCAATTTTACATAAGTTTTGAGTAACTACAAGTGATAGAAAATGAATCAAAACTAAATTATGTAAACAAATAAAAACCAGTCTGTCAAAAATGTTCTGTTATTGTAAACGTCAAAAAATTTCCACTATAATTCGCTGTTGGGTATCCCACGAGCAAAAAATTTCCGATAAAATAACTCCGTTGCCATGGTGATCTGTCAAAATAACGTATTTTGATTGGTTCAAAATTACAGGTGTGGAATTTTCACTAGTAATACCACTAGAGGTCAAAAAATTTCCGGATATTAATTTGACTTCGCGTGGTATTCGGTAAGAAAATTCCACACCAAATTTGCATTTGAAAATCCAAAGCTGCATGAACAAATTAATAGCGCGCCATAGCTTTGTCAGCAATTATTTAGGCTTTCAAATTCGTAATTTCTACTCATTGTAGTTGCATGGGAATACCATTTCAAGATAGAAAATAGTATATTCTTCAATTTTACATAAGTTTTGAGTAACTACAAGTGATAGAAAATGAATCAAAACTAAATTATATAAACAAATAAAAACCAGTCTGTCAAAAATGTTCTGTTATTGTAAACGTCAAAAAATTTCCACTATAATTCGCTGTTGGGTACCCCACGAGCAAAAAATTTCCGATAAAATACCTCCGTTGCCATGGTGATCTGTCAAAATAACGTATTTTGATTGGTTCAAAATTACAGGTGTGGAATTTTCAAAGAAAAACTTTTCGACTAGTTTAATTACGGTCAAAGTTAGCCAATTTTTTTATTTAATTGACGGCTACTTTGTTTATAACAATTAAGCAACCTAACTTGAGCTATTTTGAAGTTGAAGATATATAGTTTATGTGTAAAAGTTTGAGTAAATTTTGAACCTTAACAGAGTGGTTAATAAAGTTTTAAAAATGGCTTCGAACGGAATTAATTCATGGTCGGTGGAGGGAAATTAATAAAATCCGTGTACTCAAAAAATGAAATGGATTCTGCAAACATATGCTGCGATTAATATCGCCGGAGCTTGTTGATGGATTTTGATCATAATTTTTTAAATTTGTATGTACTCGTAGTCTTATAGAGTACGTTATGTACCCACATCCCCACCTAACATTACAAAATGTTAGGGGGAACTCCCCTTATCACTCAGGGATATGAAAAATAGATTACGGCCGATTCTAAGATTTACCGAATATACATATATAATTTCATAAAAATCGGTCATGCGGTCTCGGAGGAGTATGGAAACTAACACTGTGACAGGAGAATTTTATAGATGTAAATATATAGATGGCTATTAACAAATAAGGGGTTGGTGATAAAAGAGTGAAAATTAAGGGTTGAATGTATTTTTTAATTCTACATAATATAAAATTAGGGTAAGTAATTTTATCCAAAAAAGTAAAAAAAATGTCAGGGGGCAGCCCCCCTTATAACTTATGGGTATAAAAAATAGGTTAAAACCTCTTCTCCGTCCTATAGGATATATGTGTAAAATTTCATAAAAATTGGCCAAGCCGTTTCGGAGTAGTATGGTAACTAACACTGTTACAGGAGAATTTGATGTATATAGAAGTAACTGCGAATTAAATAATAAAAGTGGCTAACTTTGAGCCTAATTAAACTAGGCAAAAAGTTTTTTTCTGAAAATTCGTGTAAAAATACCAGTTTTTGAAATCCTAAAGTAGATTTACTCTATATTCAATATTAACAAAGGTATTCAAATTAATTATAAGCCAAAAAATGACTTTATTTTGCTAAACTATTTTAGGAGTGATAAAAACGACATTATAATGATATTTTTCAACATTTTGAAAATATAACTATTTTTCTTGTATGTGGTTTCCACAGAATTGCTATGTCATTATTATTTTCTGAACAATAGCATTGCGAAGAAAAAGCTCTTTGTGATAAACAAATTGAATAAAAATGTAAACTAATTGACGAATCGTCTTAAAAATTTTTTTTGTATTATACGGAATGTTTGAGTCAACTTTTCTTGCAATATGAAAGTCTTAAGGCTATTTTTGCAAAAGTTATAGCACATTTTTTATTCTTGAAATTTTAGTTTTTTATTGCAATTTCTGAAGCAAAAAATGATCGGGCCAAAATTCAAAAAGTGCCATTTTAAACCTTGGTTGATCTACTAAAATACGAATGCTCTAAATAATATATATAATTACCCTATTTGTACCTGTAGCGATTTAAACGAAAAAACTGCCATTTTTGACCCTTATTTGTTAATAACTAAGTTTCTCGTCCGAAGTGTGACGGGCATTTTTGTATTTATAATGTATTAGGTATATGGTACCCAAAAAATCCATTTGCAACCTGGCTGCTCAAGTGTCCCGACAAAAACCTTATTTCTCTGGACTACATCCAAATACAACCACATCAGAATAGAGTGTTAAGGAACATCGTCAACGCTCCATAGTACTTCGGAAACTGTGATCTTCATCGAGACCTCCAGATGGATATGGGTTAGCGAGACATTTTATTTATTTATTATTTATACATATGACCTGGCCTCTAGTGACTAATCCAGGTCGTTTTTCCTGATGGGATTACAGATATTTTTTTTTATATTTTTACATTTTTTACTCAACTATTAAATCTATTTTTACAATAACAATTTGCCATAATCTCTTAATTACGTATAACAAACAAATTAAAATAAACAATTTAAAATATTTTTGGTACTATCAACTCCCTTCTAAGTTATAAAGACTGTCCCTCTATTTTCAGTAGAGAGTTGGTAGTTTTTTTTTTTTTATTTTTTTTTTATTTTTTTTTATTTTTATGAATTATGTATTGAATTATTATTTTTATTTATTTATTTTATATTGAATTATTGTTATTATAATTGTAAATATCTATTTTTGAATTTATATTTTATTTTATTTATTTTAACTTTATCTTACTCAACTTCATCAGGGTTGGATTATTGGTTGTCTTCTTCTATTATTATAGATTTCTTGTTGTTTTTTAGATATTATTTGTGTGAGATTGTTTAATATTTCAAAATATTCTTCATTTTGTAATATATCTCTTATTTCAATTCTTTCTAATCTTCTTCTCATTTCTCTATGTTCTTCATTTTCTATAGTATTTTCACAATGTAACACTATATGTTCTGGTGTACCTAGTTCTCCACATTCACAATATGCATCATCTTTTAAGTTAAATCTTTCCAAATATGTTGGGTACGGTCCATGTCCTGTTAAAAAGTGTATTAAACCTTGTTTTGGATTAAAATAATTTGGAATGTTTTCTAATATTGGTATAAAATTGTATAAACGTCTAGATTTTGTTGAATTTTCCCATTCATTTTGTCTTTTTCTATTTATTATTTCTTTTAATTCTCTTTTATTTCTTATATCTAATCCTATTATTTGTATTATTTTTTCATATTTTTCTTTTTTTAGCCAATAATTACATGCTCTTTTTTGTGTTTCTAAATGCATTGACATTACTCCAGTTAAAACTGTGAGTCCTGTGTTGCAGTTGTTCCAAATGCTCCTGTCATTCTTACAAGAAATCCTCTCTGAGCTCTATTTAATTTTTCTGCGTTTTTTTTTTATTTATTAATCTATGTGCCCATACACTTGAACCGTACCCTACAATTGATGCAAGTATTGTACTTAGGTATATTCTCATCTGTCGGAACGAAATTCTATATTCCTTCTGTGCTAGACTAGCAATGCTATGCATGATCTTTGTTGCCTTTTCACAGACACAATTCATGTGTTTTGTAAATAATTTTTGTTCGTCTATTATAATACCTAAATATCTTGTTTCCATTTTTCTTTTTATTGTTTTCCCTCTAATTTTTATAATTGGATCTTTTTCTAAATTTCCTTTTATTAAACTATATGTTGTTTTTGAATCTGATATTGTTAATTTTACTTTATTCATCCAATCATTTACTCTTATTAATACTTCATTTGATTTATTTTCTAATTCTCTTCTTGAGTTTGCATCTATGATCAACAACAAATCATCTGCATATGCTATGCTTCCAAGCACTTCAGGATCTATAGTCAATTGTTCCAACAGTTCCTCTAGCATTACATCCCAGAACATAGGTCCACAAACTGATCCTTGTGGACAGGGGCGTAACAGAGGCCCCCGCAGCGTGAAGCTTGCGGGGGGGCCCCAATCGTTTAGGGGCCCCATCTTGTCATCTGATATTATGTAAAAATCTGTTATTGTTATATTATTTTACGTTGTGTGTTTAAAATTAAAAACGTAAATTTCTAAAAAGACGTATTTGCCAAGTGAATCATCTCATAATATCTAGAAACTTAATCCCTTCCGGCCTACCGAAATTTTATGGTAACGGCAATAAACTACGTGGTGTACGTGACTATTAAAAGATTTGAGAATTGCAATTTGCCGAAATGGGTTTTCTCTTTAATCTTTACCTACGTTTAGTATTTCGATACAATTATCCAGAGGCGTAACAGAGGCCCCCGCAGTATGAAGCCCCAATATGTCAAGGGCACCAATTTGTTGTCTAATATATTTATGTAAAAATGTGTTTTTATATTATTTGCATACATACGTTTTTTAAGCAGTGCAGTATTGAAAATGAAGTTATCCATCCGAATTAATAAAATTGTAGATATATTCGCTGATAGTAGATAGTGCACGAAGAAAGTTGTTTATCTCATAGAATAATACTAATGTAATAATTTAGTAATGTTTGTTTTATTTTATTCTATACAATAAACATGAAAAATATAAGTCGTCATAAACAATGCATGAATACACCAACAGCTCAGTAACTGACAGCTTTGGAGTGAAATTATCAGCGTCACGACGAACGTATTTGCTTGACAATTTGGATTTAGGTTCTAGTTACACTCCACTTCAAAGTTGGATTTATACCGTTGGTTGCTTTACTTCGGGGATGACACCCCTTCTTGGGGTGAAAAAACATACGTTTAAAATATGTCCGGAAATGTATAAATTGACTAATTATAAGCAACTTTTGTTCTTCTATAGAGTTTCTTTATCTATGCTAATACTTTTCAAGTCATTTGCGAGTGAAAATATTTATTAAAAAAAAAACAACGTTTTCAGACGGGTTTTTCGCAAATAACTCAAAAATAAGTACCTATTTATCGTAGTAAATATTAGATATCGAAAAAATATTTGTAGTAAAAATGTAGCTTATAAGATTCAGAAAACGGTGTACTTATTCATGAAGTATATCGACACAGTAAAAGCACAGTTAAAGCTCATGAAAAATTATTTTTATTTGTCCAATTCCAAATCGAATATTTCAACCTGAAATAACCAGAAAATGAATCAATTTTCGGGAAAAACTCTTAAAACTTCTTTAAAATGTTTCAAAAAAACCTTTGTTTGTATTTTTTTATAAAAGTTTCTAGCACCAACACTATACGAGTTCGCTCAAAATAAAGTTGGCCCCTTTTTTGGTAAAAAAAAAATCGTGAAAATCTGCCCCTGTTTCGCACCCTAAATAAAATTTATCAGTAGCGCTTTACCATTTACTTTAAATATTTATTGTTTATATGATCTGTAAGTTTGACCGGTTCAAAGTTCTTATTTTTGAAAAATTTTAAAAAAGTTTTTTTATTTTGGAAAAATGCCTTTTTTTTTCAAAATAACTTAAAAAGTATTAGTGATAGAAAAATCTCAAAGAGTAAAGAAATGTAGGTAGGTCTTGCTTTTATAAATATTTTGACTTTATTTTGTTTTTCTGTAAGACAAAAATTGGTTAAGACATAGCTGTTTAAAATTTGCATATAGTCGTGATTAGTGACTCGTTTAAGCCCTTAAACTAGAACCTTTTTAAAAATAAGCACTTTGAACCTGTGAAACTTACAGGTCGTATAAAACAGTTAGGTAATTTGTAAGGCGATAATGATTAGTTTCATTTGGGGTGCTAAATAGGGGGAGGATTTCACAATTTTTTACCAAAAAATGGGATTAACTGTATTTTGAGCGTAACTGGCTTTAGTTTTGATGCTAGAAACTTTTGTAAAAAATAAAGCTACTTTTAAACAATTTAAAAAAGTTCTAATGAGTTTCCCCGAACAGTATTTCATTTTTTGGTTACTTTCATGAGCTACAAGTTTTCTTTTACTGAGTCGATAGACTTCATTTTTGTTTCACTTTTTTTATAAGCTAGATAAATTTTTGCTAACAATATTTGCTAACAACAAAAACTTTTCATGAGCTACAAGTTTTCTTTTACTGAGTCGATAGACTTCATTTTTGTTTCACTTTTTTTATAAGCTAGATAAATTTTTGCTAACAATATTCTTTTCGATCGAATACCTACTCTTTGAACTATTTGCGAAAAATCGCCTAAAAACGTGGTTTTTTTCTTGAACAATAAACATTTTTACTCATAAATAACTCGAAAAATCTTGAGTTTACCACTTCGGTGGTGACACTGAAAATTACACGGTATCGCCATATTTAACGTTGATTTACTGGGCTGTAACACATATAGGTATTTGTTACACATGTCGCATTGGGTAATTCATTCAAGGGGGCCCCATTTCCAATTCTGCGGGGAGGCCCCGACGGAGTTTGTTACGCCACTGCTTGTGGACATCCTTTTGTGATATGTTTTGTCTTTTTTCCTGTTGGACAGCTTAGGCTTGCATATCGGTCTTGACAGTAGTTTCTGAGACTTCCGTACAGATTCTTTGGACATCTCATTCTTCGAAGTCTTTCAAAGAATGACGGCCACCAAAGATTGTCAAAAGCCCCAGACACGTCTATAAAGATCATTAAAACATACTTTTTTATGCTTTCGTTTACTATTTCAAATACTTTATTTATTGCATCTTCTGTTGATCTACCTTTCCTAAAACCATACTGACCAGGATGTAATCCAATTTCTGTTCTTATTTGATTTAATTTTTTACATAGTAATTTTTCTTGTAATTTTCCCATTGTATTCAATAAACATACCGGTCTATATGATTTCGGTAAGGCAGGGTCTTTATCTTCCCCTTTATGTATTATTATAACTTCTGCTTGTTTAAAATTATTGGGAAACCTTCTTTGTCTAAGACATTCATTATATAATGATGTTAGTACTGGAATTATTTGTTCCGACAATGCTTGAAGTATTTCAACATGAATATTATCCGGTACAGGTGCCTTCTTTCTTTTCATTTCTCTTATACTTTCATATACTTCTTCTTCTGTGAATTCCTCTATTTCTCTTTCTTCTTCTATTTGGTATTCTTGTATCATTTCTTCTCTTATATTTCTTTGTTCTACTGTTTCTCCTTCTAATTTATCTGGAGGTAATAATACATTAAGTAATGTTTCGGCCGATTCTTCCCAACTTTCTGTAAATGTTCCATCTTCTTTTTTTAAAGTAGAAAGCATTGTCGGACATCTAATTTTTTTAGAAACTATTTTATATGGTATTCCCCACATATCTAATTCTAAGTGTCTTGATACGAAGGTTTCCCAACTTTTAGCTTTTGTTATTTTTATTTCTTGTTTATATTCTTGTTTTAGTCTTCTATATTCACCTAGAAGGATTTGCCTCTCAAGATAGATACCACATCGTTGATATCGCTTTCGCGCATATCTAACTCTGCTTCTCATTCTTGTGAGGTTTTCCTTCCAGGCTGAGTTTTTTACTTTACTATTTTCTTTTATTTTTGGTATTGCTATATCCATTGCTTTTTTAATTTGTTTGGTTAATTCTTTTGTTGCAATATTTATATTAGATCCCCTTTGTACCAGTCAAGGTGGTCGAAACTCAGACTTTAATAGTTCATAATTTGCTTTACCTATATTGTATCTTACCGAAGATATTTCCGTATTACGTGGATTTAGGATATTAAGATTGAAAGTTATAAGGTTGTGATCACTTATTGTTGCATGCTCCATCACTTTCCAATCCTTAACTAGGTGTGCTACTGCAACATTTGATATTGTTATATCTATATTGCTAGCCGCACCAGCTCTGTTTTGAAAAGTTGGTGGGTTTCCTGGTTTATTGTGTACTATCAACTCTAGTTCATTAATCATATCTTCTACTAATAATCCTTTTTGATCTGTTTGAGTTGAATTCCACAATATTGATTTTGCATTTACGTCTACTACAACTATAACTTTTTCCTCTCTATACGTTATAAATATAGCTCTTATCTTTTCCACGTATTCATCAATATCTTCACAGAACTGACAATATAGGTTAGCTATGATAAATTTACCTGCTTTTGTTAGCAATTCTAATTTTAATTCTAATAAATCAATTTTTGTTAGCGAGACAATAAGTAAGTTTTCCGAGAGTCATGAATAAAGAATAAAGGCTCTCTAACCATGTGAATGTTGAGGTCATCAAACTCCTAGACAACGCCAACCAGATAGGAAGACTTAAGAGAACGAAGACGTTTGAGTTAGTGCTAAGTATAAGTAAGTTAAATATGTGCGTTAAATGAAAAGCAGAGCGAACTGCGGCTAAAGTGTACACGTTAGCTAGTAGTACTATTATGTATTAGTATAGAGCTTAAGGATTATTGCTGAATATGACCTTGTAGTTTAAAACCTATGAAGTTTTTTGTAATATTTTGTAAATAGAACTAACTTGTTTATTGATCAAATAGCAATAATCATAAGATTCTTCTTGAAGTTTTATTAAATAAAAAAAATCATTTCTCATAATATACAAAACATATCAGTCTTCTTCAATGGTTTCTATTCTGTTTCTTATAGAAATATGTCTTAAAACTATATTAAACAACGTGTAAAAATTTTATAAATCCCAGAGGAAGAGACGTGCATAAAAAGATCGTCACAAAAGTAAACAAAAACAAAAATCCATTTCACTTACCATGAGGGTAAATACAGGAGCTACCTCGTAGGTATACACACTAGCATTAAGTGAATCCGTCAGCCATTGTGCTGCCAATCCGTACGGGTCCAGTCTGAAAGGACAGAGATATTCGATATTAAGATAAAATAAATATTTGGTAATGTTTGAGATTCGGCAAAAAATGACCTCGACCCAGAAATTTCGTTCTTTTTTGTGAACTTATTTTTTATAAGGAGAAGACGTTATTAGCTGAAAGTAAAAAGAGGCGTCATTTTATTGGTGCATTAAGGTCTGTTGCAAAAGATGTTTTATTTAAAATGTATAAACATTTTCAATGTCTTTGCAACAAGAAATGGCAGCTAATCTGGAAAGCTCAACGTAGGTGGCGCTCGTGTAGTTGGAGGTCACCTCAACTTACGTCAACACTTCAAATCAATCTATTTCTAAGTAAATATTGCATATTTGTTTGGCTGTGTGAATTAAACTTAAGAGCATAAAATACCTCAATGTAGTGCTGTGCATTTCTGCTCATCGAGAACATCAGGACACAGGTTTCCCAAAGATATTCTGATGAGAAAAAAGTGGATTGTAGCAATACGAAGGGATAAATATGTGCTGACAATAAATGCACGTATCTGCAATAAAAAATTTGTTGAAACAGATTACGTATTGCCCCTAGATTCGACTGTATAAAATAGAATACTTTACTATAAAATTCAGATAAAAATTTATTATAAACGCACGGATTAAGATATATGTAATTTTATATACATTCATACACTGTTGCCACATCTACAATGGCTTTTTATGAAGTGGAAATATAAAATAAATTATATTTGAAATAATAATATAGAAAAATTTGAAATAATTCTCAAGTTCTCAATATTTTTAGTGACTAAAACATAACCTGACCAAACCTAACTTTCATCGAAAATAATATAAACAAGTTAATAATTGAAAATTTAAGTGACATATTACCTTTAAAATGACTAAAACATAACCTGATCAAACCTAACCTAATCAAAAATAATATAAACAAGTTAATAATTGAAAATTAAAGTGATCTAGTACCATTCAAATATTCTTTAATGACTAAAATATAGCCTGATCAAACCTAACCCCATTTTTTTCTAATTTCACCTTAAATTTAAGCTCGCCTTTCACCTAGACAAACACCCAAATAATTATATTTAATTAAATTAACACATTCTATATTTCTACAAGGAATTATAATTTTTTTTAAATAAGGCAACATTGCAGAATTAATTGCGCTGAACACATGCTTAAACCAAATTTACCCCAAATGCGCAACTGTCATGGCGGCCATATTTTGAAAATATCACATTTTTAAATGAGATAAACACAAAAATTAATGCTGAACGTACTTATTTGGAAATTTTAAATTGATAAAAAAGTAAAGCAGATATCATATACACACTAGACTCGTGGGGGGAGTGAGTCAATACCAAATAAACACCCTCAGATCTATACCTTTTGAGCTATATAGAAATAAAACATTGAGACGATGATTAATATAGTTTATCATTCGATGAGGGCTTCCTTTTTTCCAGTAATTCTCGCATTTCTTCTCCTCAATTCGTTTTCAACGCACAAACAGCCCAACATCCGTATTTTTCGGCCATAATTTATTATTTGTTAAATCGTAATCAAAAACACCATATACAACATGCCCCGCGCACTCTAATAAAAAATATGTAATCGTATTTATTTTCCTTCCATTTTGTCAGAGGCGCTGATGTCGGCATTGTGACTGGTGGAACATGACTTTTGACAAATCCTGCGCTATCTGTGAATCTGTGTTCAGTGGTGGTGCTCGTTCGTTCGTTGTCGTTCAGTTATTTTATATGGTCGGCAGTCGGTTATGTGATGTGTTTGTGTCACCATAAAAACCTGATATTCAGTCGTGTTTTTTGATATTTTTGTTATTTTGTAATCGACTACCTTTTTAAAGGTAAGGTTTTCTGATTGTAAGGTAGATATTTTCTGATTGTAGGTACTGTTTATCCAACAGTTTTAAAATACACACTTTATTTCGCATTTTGTTGTTAGGTCTAATGGCTCCGTTCAGCTGTTGTGTGCAGACGGTGAAAAAATTCAACAGGTAAACATTTATTTAATCCAAATTAAATACTCATATTTTCTATGTAAAATGTCACAATATTGTATAAATAAATAATTAAGGAACAAAAGTTGTTTGTGTTTTACCTTTATTGTCCACTTGAATAAAATAATAATTAAATATTGGAAGTACCGTATGGAGGCTATGATGTACCTAGCATGGAGGCTAGATTACGCTACCCTTCCTATCCAATCAACAACAAGAACTTTTAAAATTTCACACCTATCATGTCGAAGCTACAGACCACTTATGTGGAGGCCAGATTTGTAATATCCTTCCAATTAACCAGGTGCTGAAATACGTGACATATTTTTGGAAAGGTAAGATTGCATTCTACCCAATCACACAACACTTTTTTCTATGATATACAAACTACACGAATTGTCAAAACGATGACCCCCAACTACACTAGCGCCGCCAAGCGGGATCAAATGCGTACATAGCTGCCATTGCAGCAGCTGCATAATACTCTGGTTCAATCGGAGAGTGCCGGAAGAGTCTATAACGGTTTCGGAGGTTTTTTCCTCTGTTTTGTTTATTTTTTAACATTCTTCTTTCAGGGTATTTTATGCAAGCTAGCGCTAAAATGACGAAAATAAAATCGCAAATAATTTAATGTTCCAGATTTAAATCTAAATTCAAAGAGGTCCTGCAGTTGTTTTTGTGGTATGTATAAATTACATATATTTTTTTGTATGGAATTCTTCTTCTTTATATGCAAATCCACTAATTCACTAATGGATGTTAGCGATCACATTTTCCATTAACCCTCCGTTTCTTGCAATATGTATCAGAGATTTTTCTTCATGTACCATGTTCTTTCAGAACGTTGGTTACCATCATAGCTATCCTAATTTTATTCACTGCCACCCTAAATAGCATGCTTGTATCAACACCATACCAATCTCGCAAGTTCTTCAACCATGAGGTTCTTCTTCGTCCTGGACCGCGTTTGCTTGCTATTTTTCCTTGCATAATCTTTTGTAGCAACCTATGTTTGGGACGTCTCATTACACGTCCGAAGTACTCCAGCTTTCTCTGCTTGATGCTTTTTGTGATCTCAGTAGTCTTGCTGAGACGTTCTAGTATTGTGGAGTTTCGAATCTTCTCAACCCAGGAAACTTTTAAAATTCTTCTAGAGCACCACATTTCGAAAGCCTCAAGGCGATTTAGATCGATTTTATTCACAGTCTAGGACTCGACACCATAAAGTAAGACCGAGAACACGTAGCAGCGAAATAGGCGGATCCTCAATGCCAATTTTAGGTCTCTGTTAAATAACACCTTGGACATCCTTCTGAAAGCGGCTCTAGCCTGCTCTATCCTAGATCTAATTTAGCCGTGACTTTCTGCGTTACAATTTATTTGCTGTCCAAGGTAAACGATTTTATCAACTTGCTCAAGTTTGGTATTATTTACATATATAGACGGTTTTATATGCTGCTGTTTACTTATTAAGAGTATTTTGGTTTTCCGTGTGTTCAGAGCAAGACCTGTCTACCTTCAACTCTCAACGACACTATCAAGTAGTGTTTGCAGATCTTCTTGACTAGAAGCTAGGAGTACTGTATCGTCCGCATATTGCAAATTATTGATGACTTCACCGTTCAAAAGTATTCCTTCTTGTTTTTCAGAAAGAGCTTTTCTGAAAGTTCTTTCGGAGTAAACGTTCAAAAACAGTGGTGACAAGAGGCATCCCTGCCGTACCCCTCTTTTAATATTAAGGGCCTGTGATTCCACACCATCTACTAAAGCTGATGTTGTTCGATTCCAATATATATTTGCAATTATTCGAACATCTGTGCCGTCCAAGCCTATGTCTTTTAGAGAATGCCTTTTTGGAAGTCAGTAAAACAACAGTATATGTCTACAGATATATCTCGACATCTTTGAGCC
Source organism: Diabrotica virgifera virgifera (assembly GCF_917563875.1). Taxonomy (NCBI): domain Eukaryota; kingdom Metazoa; phylum Arthropoda; class Insecta; order Coleoptera; family Chrysomelidae; genus Diabrotica; species Diabrotica virgifera. The sequence goes on along the minus strand of NC_065446.1, from coordinate 24,588,138 downwards.
AAGTACGTTCATTCCAAACAATGCCTCTCTCGTTCCAAACCCGTTGCGGAAACCAATCTGTGTGTCATCCAGGTAATACTCGCATTTATTGTAGATACGACCATGTATTACCGATTATCAGAGTTTATGTCGTTAATCTCTGTCCATTGCCTTATGTTGTGAAGCCAGGACATCATTATATTGCGCCCCATTCCTATCTTGCTTTTGATAATTTTACTCTCGATTATAAGTTGAAGAAACTGATATTTTTCGTTTCGCATGATGTGATCCAGATACGCCGTTTTCCTTTTCTTGATGGTTTCGAATAGTTGGTGTTCTTGGTTGATTCTTTTAACGACATTTGCATTTGTGACTTTCGCCGTCCATGGTATCTTTAGGATACGGCGATAAAGCCACAATTTCGATATCTTCTAATCTGTTCATATTCCTCGTTTTAAGTGTCCAGCCCTTTACGTCATATAGTAGCACCGACCATACGTGGCACTTAGTAAACCTTAGTCTCAGTTGAAGATCGAACTATGAACAGGTCAGCACCTTCCTGAATTTTACGAAAGGTTTTCGAGCTTGCTCAATACGACAGTTTACCTCCCCTGTCCAATGCCCAGTCCTCAAAAAGCCACGTTCCCAGGAATTTAAATTTCTCACTCTTTAAATGGACTTGCTATTCAGTGTTATGGTGGAGTTTTCAAGTGCATCCAAGCTTCTGGAGATGATCATGAATTTGATCTTTTTGGTATTGTAACGGTCTCAAATTCACCGTCTTATAAATATATCAGGTCCGGTCCTGTAGTGACGAATGAATTAGATGCAGTGTTATACTGCGAAATCTTTTTTGTATATATCCCATGATATGTGATGATGTTATAATTTTCGTTTGCCGTCCAAATACTCATAAATAATACGTTGTGTGTGTTTCGACTAATATCAAAAGAATTTAATGACTTTCTGCGACATAAAGACTGGGAAATGTTTATGTTATGAGCTGAATATCGACATAAACAACGTCTTTAGTGTTGATAAAATTCTTAAGTAGTTGGGTTCTCAGAGTTGACCGTTGCAGCTGTGCCAGCAGTTCCTTGGCGAGATCCGAAAGACTTGTTTACGGAAAGTAAGTATTCCTGATTGGTTTACAACTCCTAGTGGGATGGTCTTAGAAAGTGCCCTGGTTTCTTATTGGATAAAACTATCTGATGTTTGTTAGAATGGGAGGTGAATTCTTTTTTTGAGGAAGGAACCGGCCCAGAAATTGGCACGAAAAGAGGTCAGCATCTAGCGATGAAAGTGTACAGTCACAGACCGATTTGGTCTAGGAGACGGTTTTTGGTTTTGTGAGTTATGAGATGTAGTGATTCCCGATTCGGTATGTTGTCTTGGTTAGAAAACAAACGTTGGGTATTGTGAATACCACGAGAGTATGTTTTGTGTCTAGTTGTCTAGTGTATTAGAAAGAATAGTTTCGTTATGTTGTTCTTAAGAAGAAATAAATACAAGTTCGCGGAACGAGTTTCTCCAACTTCATAATAAGATAAAAAAAACTCATTGTTTTAACAAAACTTTTACTATGTTCAAATGAACAGTGCCTACATCGTTCCAATGTGGAATGTTCTATAATAATCAACCATTAGCAGTTACCTTTTTGCTAATAAAACAAAAACTTTGGAATTCTATTCTCATACTATAAAATGTTGTGAAATAGTACTTTAATTCAAACAATTGTAAAGTGTTAAGTGAAAAGTGTTGAGCAACAACAGTTCCAGTTGAGCTAAACCAAATCAATGTAGCTCTAATCATCAATGCAGTCCAGGTCACCAGGTACTCATAATAAACTTTTTATTTTTTTCTTCGAACAATCTCGCGAAAGACCTATACCAAAATCATTTCAATTCGTTTTTAATTTTTTATTTTTTTAATAAACGTCTACTATATTAAATTTTTTATTGGTATTTTCTTTTGCACACTTTATTTCTTTTCCTTCTTGTTGGAAAGAAGTACAGACCTACCTACAGAGAGTAAGTACCAACATACATTAAATGGATCGACATTGCAAGTAACTTTCTTAAATTTTGGATCATTGCAGTATTATTTTGATTTATTATTGGCGCCCAATATTATCTTTTAATTATTAATGTTATTTTAAAACCCACCCCTTAAATCTCTGAAGAATGCAGCTTACCGGAGCATCCCTAAAGTAGCAGAATAGAACATAACGCCTATGACCTACACAATTACACCGTTTAGGCAGACTACAGTATTAACCTCTAATTTCTCTACCATTCTCTACCATTTCTCTACCATTCGCTTACTCGTATTGTATTCTCTGATTATAGTGACAATTTGTTGAAGATAGTCTATGTTGTTACAAATGAAGACACCATCATCAGCATATCTTATGTTGTTGATCAATACTCCATTCACTTTGATTCCCATTTCTGCATCTTCCAAAGACTCTTGAAATATGCCTTCCAAATAAATGTTAAATAAAAGGAGGGGAAAGCACACGCTCCAGTCGAAGACCTCGTCTTATACGTATGAGAGATTACATATGGGATTAAATCATAGAATATCATGACTGCGCAATTGCACAACCTGAGGAACTGGAATTTTTAGAAAAAGTAATGTTTGTTTGTCAAATAAATATTTTAAATATTTTTTTCGGTTTTCTGAAAGCAACAAAATGTATTTTGCATTAAATAAATTACATCCAAATTCTTGTGTCAATTATTTTAATTGAAAAATATTTTTTTGTCACCCTGTTTAATTAATTATTCTAATATTAACATTATAGGTCTGGATCCCACGTATGAAAAAAAAGTTGATTAATAGCAAGCTGAAAATTTGTTAATAGCTTAAGGGTGTCTAGTCGGATAAACTTTGATATATGGGAACACTGGAACAGGGGCAGTTTTAATTGTGGAACAGGTTAAAATTTGGAATGGTCACATCACGAAAACGGCACATTTATTTTGTCCGACAGAACAGACTTAAACTCTTCAAACAGAGATTAAACTCTAATGCAAAAATCAGACTGCTATTTATCAACAAATGGGCGTTTTAATGAGTGGAACATGTAGAATATGTCAAATGACAGGAATTATGACAGGTGATAAATAGCAGTCTGATTTTTGCATGAGAGTTTAATCTCTGTTCGGAGAGTTTAAATCTGTTCTGTCGGACAAAATAAATATGCCGTTTTCGTGGTGTGGCCGTTCCAAATTTTTAACCTGTTCCACAATTAAAATTGCCCCTGTTCCAGTGTTCTCATATATCAAAGTTTATCCGACTAGACTTGCTTGCTATTAATCAACTTTTTTTTCATACGCGGGATCCAGACCTATTATTGAATAGAGAACTATAAAACTTTTCAAACGAACTAGCACAGGACCCCTATTCTCATTTAAAAAATCATAGATTATGTCATCAGGCCCAGAAGGATAACGGCATTATTAGTAGGTATGTATTATGATTATTTCATTCATAGGCATAGGAAATTCTGGCCAACAGAAAGCTACAGAAATAAAAATTACTCCGATACTTTTTGATAATATTCCGTCAAGTATTATGTCAAATCCCCTTAATGACATTAATGACAATTATTGTTTTACAACTTGTCACAGAGAACACCAAGAAACACGTTTAGCAAATATTCAGGTGAAGACATCAATAAAATATTAGTTAAAATAATTTAAAAAGACAGTTTTATTAATGAAATAATCTCAACAAATTACACTCGATCTCTAAAATTATCATCGACTTATTTAGAGCTCTCATGCAATTCCTACTGATAATATATAGCCCAGAAAATCATATTTAAAGAATAAAAATCGACCTATTTCGAGATTTGACTTCAAAATCGCCCTTTCTTGAAAAAAAAAATTAATTTATTCCATAATTTTGCCCGTGACTGTATATAGGTATGTTACCTAGTATACTATTGAAAAATTTTACTTTATGAAAGTGATTTTGTTCCAAATTATGAACCGTTTTTTATTCTTGTATTATTTATAGTATCAACTACTAAAAAAATGTAGCCAGTCAATATTATATGCTATTTTTAGTAACTCACCCGGAAAACAACTGATTTATAAAATAAGGATGACCAGTCTTAACGCTGAACTTGATTGTATTTCTCAAGAAGGTAATCAACTTGTCATGAGTTTCCCCGTTTTGCTTCAAACTGAAATCGAATTGTTCCTCTAACTGTTCTGGTGTTTGCCAGAGTAATACTTTATCTTGTCTTGTAGTAAACACTATGTTTTTAAACATCAAATCGACGACTTTTTCGAGAAACTCGCCGTGCTTTCCGATTTGAGGAATCGGGTTGAAATCGGTATCCATTCTTATCGAAATTATAACAAGGACTAAACAGAAGCTTGACTAACTAGTTTAATTATAAATAATTAGGTACAATTTCCTTATTAAACCTCCATTACATGTACCAATTATTAGGTTAAAACGGTCAGTAGCTAATACACATTGGCCACGACCAGATTTTATTAACTGATTGCTGTTATAATTGGTCTTCCTGATAATACAGGGTGAGTCATGAGGAACTGTACATACTCCTACCTCGTACAGAGGCTAGTATGGGGAATAACAAATGACCATTAAAAAGTGTCTGCTCCCCTAGTTTAATAATATACAGGGCGAGTTTCGCATTTTGACAGAAATTTATATTCGTCATAATTTTTGAACGGTCAGATCGATGTGTCTCTTATTTTGGTCAATCGTTACACTATTACCACCTAATCAACTGATTTATTCAAACTAGAAAAAAATCAGGTCCGGCTTTAAAAAATTAGTTCGTTTGGGTCTTAAAAAAAATTTCACCCTGTATACGCTTTTTGAAAACTCTAATATGAATTTTACAAATAAGACAAATAGGCAATTAAAATGGCATATTTATTTTTTTCCCCAAACGATTACTTAATTTTTTATAAAAAAATCAAATTTGACTATGAATTAAAAGTTTGGTAAAGTAAACCATAGATTTAAAAAAATTGACTTTTATTACAAAAATTAAATTTTTTTAACAAATATTTGATTTATGTTACCACCCAATCAACTGATTTATTCAAACTAGAAAAAATCAGGTCCGGCTTTAAAAAATTAGTTCGTTTGGGTCTTAGAAAAAATTTCAACCTGTATACGCTTTTTGAAAACTCTAATATGAATTTTACAAATTAGACAAATAGGCAATTAAGATGGCATATTTATTTTTTCCCCACACGATTACTTAATTATTTATTAAAAAATCAAATTTGTCAAAATCGGAATTTTAACCTAAAAATATGCCATTTTATTTGCCTATTTGTCTAATTTGTAAAATTCATATTAGAGTTTTTAAAAAGCGTATACAGGGTGAAATTTTTTTCTAAGACTCAAACGAAGTAATTTTTTAAAGCCGGACCTGATTTTTTCTAGTTTGAATAAATCATTTGATTGGGTGGTAACATAAGTCAAATATTTGTTTAAAAAAATTAATTTTTGTAATAAAAGTTATTTTTTTTAAATATATGGTTCACTTCACCAAATCTTTAATTCATAGTCAAATTTGATTTTTTTTATAAAAAATTAAGTAATAGTGTGGGGAAAAAATAAATATGTCATTTTAATTGCCTAATTGTCTAATTTGTAAAATGAATATTAGAGTTTTCAAAAAGCGTATACAGGGTGAAATTTTTTCTAAGACCCAAACGAACTAATTTTTTAAAGCCGGACCTGATTTTTTTCTAGTTTGAATGAATCAGTTGATTAGGTGGTAATAGTGTAACGATTGACCAAAATAAGAGACACATCGATCTGACCGTTCAAAAATTATGACGAATATAACTTTCTGTCAAAATGTGAAACTCGCCCTGTATATTATTAAACAATGGGAGCAGACACTTTTTAATGGTCATTTCTTATTTCCCATAGGGACCCCTATACGAGGTAGGAGTATGTACAGTTCCTCATGACTCACCCTGTATATTTAGTAAATACTAAATTACATTAAGAGCGTAAGCGCAAATATTTTACGGCTATCCCTACGTTTTCTTTCTTTACACCGCAAATTACGTGTTGTAAAATTCTCACGGGTATGGAGATGTAAACATGCCAATTATAACAACAAATAACACACTCGGGTATGCCATTGGTATTGTCATCATTAACATAGAGATGGCTTTTGAATATTCTTGGATAACCGTTACTTGTTTAATCGCTTAAATTATTAATTCAGTTAATTAATTTTATTATTTTATCACTAACTATGTATTCAGTGGTTACAATATTTTATATACTATACAATAAAAACTAATAAACGAGAACAGAGAAAAAGATTTTTAATAATATATTGTCTCTATGTATCAAATGCACTATCAATATTATTTAATAGACAATTCAAAATATTCCTGAAGCTGTCAAATATTTAGTAGTCTTGTTTGTTACCACATTATGTTTAACTGAATGCGTTGTGTTGTATGACAAAGTTAGCGAATGTTAGATTTGGAAAATATAACCACGGACATAGTATTCATTTTTTTTTTAATACTGAAAAAAACTTATAAATATATTTAAAAAATTTATACGCAGAATGAGAGACTAAATTATTACCGAGGGTCGAAAGTCTTTTAGAATAAACAGGAAGTGTCTTTTGAATGAAATATTTGAAATTGAAAATCACACTGAATTTTCTCTTTTTGTTTAACCCCTGTAACTTATTAAAATAAACATAATAGAAGTTTTTAGGGACTTTCTCCCCTTGGTAGTGATGTGATCTTTCATTATGGGTTTAAATTTGTCAAAAATACTTATTAGTTTTCTCAGGTTCCGAAAAAAAAATAAATGCATTAAATTACATTGGAGCCGAAAGTTTGCGCCTATCTCCTCAAAACGAATTATTTTATCTTAATTTTCGATAACTTGAAATTCATTACAGGTTTGTTTATCTATGCTAGAAATATACTGATGAGCACAATAGAAAATTCTTATTAAATATTAACAAAACAGGCCAAAAACAAAACTATGTTAATGTAAAGAAAGTTAAAACACTGTAGAAACAATGGTTAAGACTATAAGGCTTAAGAAGTATTTCACATTGATAAAGACGGTAAATAGTAGACAGGAAAATAAGAAAACTATGAGAAAAACGTGTAGAGAGATAAAAAGGAAATAAAACAATGTACAATATATTGTACAACAAGTGAGAAAAAGGACATATTTCTCACGAGCGTAGAAGTTTGTTGGCACGAGCCGAGGCACGAGGCGAGTGCCGCAAAATCAAGATAGGGAGGAATATTATGTCATCTTCTCATGTTCTGTACACTGTACTTTTTCTATGGATGCAATTTTGTCAAGAGTTCAAATTTCAAAATTAAATAATTTAGGTGCTTTTAGGTATATAATATGCATAAATTGAAATGAAATAAATATACCTGTAGGTATTTAATATCCTTAAAATTTATAGACGTTATTTATTTAAAATTCTAATTACCAGATATTTTTGAACAGTTTTGAAAGGATATGCCCGGTTAAATCTTTGTTTCAACACATATTATTTGTCAACATTACTTATTGTGTTTGTATTGTGCATGTTACGAAATGGCGATCATATTTATGTATTGAAACCGGCGGAGAACCCGTGAGAAAAAAATATTTCTCACTACAATGGCCGACTTTTCTCACTGCCTGAGAAATTGTTCGTTTTGAATGTATGTAAGTAGTAAGAGAAGTTGCACATTGTATAGCATCCATAGAAAATAGAGAAGACATGAAATAGAATTGAAATTAAAAATAAATCCCAAAAATAAAAAGAGTAAACAGATACGATAGTAAAAATATGGAAGTCTCAGAATCCGTATAAAAAATGAAGATATATCTAGTAGGTCTGGATCCCGCGTACCAAAAAAAAGTTGATTAATAGCAAGCTGAAAATTTCTTAATAGCTTAACGGTGTCTAGCCGGACAAACTTTGATATATTGGAACAATGGAACAGGGGAAATTTAAATTGTGGAAAAGGTTAAAAATTTGGAACGTCAGACTACGAAAACGTCCCATGTATTTTGTCCGACAGAACTTCCAATTGATTTGTTACCCTTTCATTCATTATATGTACTCTCATTCAAAAATCCGGCTGCTATTACTAACCAACATGATTTTTGTCATTTGACATGCTCTTCGTGTTCCACTCATTAAAATGCCCAGTTAGTGATACACACCAGTCTGATTTTTGCATGAGAGTTTAATGAAAGGGCAACAAATCAATTGGAAGTTCTGTCAAACAGAATATATCTGACGTTCCAAATTTTTAACCTGTTCCACCATTAAAACTTCCCCTGTTTCAGTGTTCCCATATATCAAAGTTTGTCCGACTAGACACCGTTAAGCTATTAACAAATTTTCAGCTTGCTATTAATCAACTTTTTTTTCTTATGCGGGATCCAGAGTTATAGAGGACAGGAATCAGTCTATAGAATTTTCTAGTATTTTGAATTTATAAAAAAAGTCATTTTTAATTATTAATTATAGGCAGTACAAAATTATATCGGACACTCGGGCGCTTGTTTTTGTAATGGTTAACATACTAAATTACATATCCAATAATTTTTATCCATTAAACAAATCGGTACAGGTCGACCTTGTGTCGGATCATCTACTATAACAGGGGTGGCCAAGTTCCTTAAGAGTCCGAGCCACTTTTCACAAGTTGAAGTATTTCGCGAGCCGCAATCAAATACGTTTTCAAAAAGTATGTAAAGAAGGTATTTACAACTTTTTAACAGAAATTTTACATACGAAAACCGAACTAAAATTACGAAATATTAAAACTTAATTACATTTTTGTTTTCCTTCTTTTGCTAATTTTTTAAAATTTGCTGATTAATATGTGGCAGTACTTCTCAGTAATTCTTTTAGATGCTGGTTAGTTAATACTGATAGGTGTTAGGATTTCACGAATTATAAAATGGAATAAAATGGTCCACACGGGTACGTTGTTCCTAATATGAAAATAATTCGACAAGCATCATTTTTTAGGGTACCTACTTGGATTCTGCTACAAATTTGCAAAACTCGGTATTCGGCGTCGACTTATAGTTTTATTTTCGAGTTTGATCTGGAATTTGTTACAAAGTCTTTCATGTTTGTTGTCAGTAATTTAAAAGACATTTTGAAACACATATAGAACGATAATAATTTTTTGAAATCATATCTAATACAAAATTGAAAAATAACTCTGGTACAATCGAGAGCCACAAGTAATCCTTCAAAGAGCCGCATGTGGCTCGCGAGCCGCAATTTGGCCACCCCTGTACTATAAGATGTAGTTATCGGTTTATTCCTTAACATTTAATGCATTATTATTATTAAAGCAGTGTATAGCCCTGTAATTAGCTGGCTGGGTCTCACCAGACTTTACACATTTGGTTGTTTTATTTCGGTACTTGTCTCACAATTTTTTCTCGATATGTTTTACAGATTTCGGTTCCCTTTTCCAGTAATGCTGGATGTAAGTTGAGGAAAAGAGACTCATTTTCTTCATGAATATTTGCCTGTTGCATATAAAATCGTGGTCAAAAATAGATGCATCGTATTTTAATCTTCAGAAAACCCCCGAAAAATCCTCAAATAACTGAAGAAGTTGTGATGGGCCTTTTAAGACGACAGACTCAGTAAAACACAGGTTAAAACAAAATAGATATATTTGATGGAATTATTTACAGATCAAAAGGAAATAAAAATAAAATATAATTATATTTGTCGCCGAGTCGCAGCGAAGTCCTCCCCCGGATAGAGGTCTGTAAAAGAAGAGCAAAATTAACAATAATATGAAATATTCTTACAGCTCAGTGCAGTGTAAGTTTGCAAAATAATCACGCAATTGAAATATATGAATTTATCGGGAGCTCGCTCATTTCGCTTGCCGCCGTTTAATTATGAGCCGCAAATTATCTCACCACGGTACACCTTGCTGCTCAAGTTGGCCTGCCTTAGCTTGCGAGATCACGTCACCACGGTGTCTCCGTACTCAGGTCGGCCTGCCTAGCTCACCCCGCTTCGCTGGTAGTGGAGCCCAGAGCTGTCGCTTCAAGACTGGAGAATCAAGCAAGCAAGCAATTTGATTTAACCCGACCTGTGGGAATGTCCACCCTCTCGAAAGAGTACATTCGGGTGTAACAATTCATTGGGGCGAGGTGTTTTGACCCGAGTGTATACAGGGATCACCCCACCTCGCCCCAATGCCCCAGGCCATCCCTTTCCCTCCCATAGCACGCTGATGCGCGATGAGGGCACAACTATCGTAGCCAAATGCTCTTCACAATGGAATCCTGGGTAATAAGATTCCATGTGGTACCCTAATCGAATGCAAAAATCTTAGGCTCAGCGTGATGCGCTCTATGCCTTTATCGTCTTACTTACTTAACCGCGGTACTAAAAATTGCTTGCTTGGGCCCCAAGTCATCGTGCTGAGCCCTATTGGGCTCCGCCCAATGACTTGTTGCTCGAGTTTTTATGTGTTTTATATGGTTTTTTATATTTTTTTTGATGGTTTACGCCTTTTTATTTTTTATATATATTTTTTTGGGGCCTGCGCCCTTCTATAATTTTATATAATTGTCTTACCTTGAAGGTGATCGTGGTGTTGGATCTCCGTATGTAACGCTATCTTCGGCACTTGTTTTTGAGCTACGAACTGACTACTATCACTTTTCACTTTTGTTTACTTTATTCCACTATTTGCTGTTTCGGTCTTCTGTGCTTCCATCGGTGGAACTCATCATACCTTAGCATCTCTCGCAGTATATGACTTGGGTGGTGCTCCAGTTCCGCGAATTTGACCCTTGCCTTGTCTGTCATGATTTCGGTGACTCTCACCTGTTGGAGTTCTCTGAACAGGAATCTTTCTGCTACGTATCTTGGGACTCTGGCTGCTTCTCTCAAGCTGCTGTTGTGGACCGCTTGAATCTTCTTTTTGTGGGTGTTACATGCTTGTCCCCATGCGAGAGATGCGTATGTTAATACCGGTAGTATAATGCTGTTTATCAATCTTGACCTTGTTTTTAGTCTTAGTTTGCTTTTTCTGCCTGTAAGTCCTCTTAGTGTTGCTTTCGCTATGTTGGCCTTGTGGACTGTGGCTTCTACATGTTTTTGGAAGGTTAATCCTTTGTCCATGATGACTCCTAGGTATTTACTGGAGAATCTCTGCTTGTGGCTTCCTTAAATATCCCTCTGCCTGTGTTGTTTCGGAGAAGTGGAAATGAGTGGGTCATCTGCGCGGATTGTGAAACTCGCACGGTTCTAGTGTCGATGCGTGTTTGAGGCGTATCATTACAAAGTGCGATAGAAAATGTGTTGCTAGACCTACATCAGAATTATCATGTTTTCATTTCATCCATGCTTCACACTTATCCAATACCAACATAGCTGCAGTTCCGGCTTATTTTTAGAAAACTACTGAACAGTGGCGGATGTACAGAGGAATAAGGGAATAACCACCGTAACACGGTCCAGAAATTGAAATAATTGTTGAAACAAAAAATACATCAGCTAACATAAAATTTTAGGTATTGTCGATGCAAATAAAGTCTTGGTGCCGCAGTTTTTAAATTTTTAAAAGTATGATTCAGCGGTTTTTTTTTGAAAATCAAATGGTGCTGTTGCTGAGGTCCGGTTTATATTCTGCATGAGTGAAAACGTGAGAAGTATTGTGCGGCTCTAACAGTACTTATATTCCTCAGATTTCTGAAGGGGCATCCATTAACAGTGGCGGATCTGGATATTTTCTTTGGGGGGGGGGGGGTCTTCCAATAAAACAACAATCAAAACACAACTGGCTAGTGATTTTAGTAGGTAATTTTTTTGTTTTTGGCCAATTTTCCCAAAATTGGCAAAATTACTAATTATTTTGTAATTATTAACTATTTAGTAATTATTTTTTTTGCCAATTTTAATAAATTGGCAAAATTACTTACTAAAATCACTAGCCAGTTGTGTCTGAGTTTAGCGAACCGACTATAACAGTAAGTCTATAGGCCAAGTAATGAAGCTTATAATATTACAAAACCTCGCAATTTTTACTAGTCCACAAAGCCACTGCGCATCCGCTAGGAAAAATATTCCGATTCGGATTTTTTGCACAATCTTACTCACTTACTTAAAGAGGACCCCTTTTTAAGGAATTTGCATGTTGCCAGGACCAAAAGTGGGTCAAAAATTTTTTAAACGTTGTTTTTTGTTTTTTTCCTAAAATTATTTTTTTTGCATGGAACAAAGTTTTTTTAGGTTTTTTGGATCATTCCAAACAGAAAAGGTCTTTAGTAACTTTTCTCTAAAGTTGATAGTTTTTGACATATGAGCGATTAAAAATTGAAAAATTTCGAAATCGGCCATTTTTAACCTTCAAAAACTATGTGAAAAACTTAAAATTTGAATGTTGCCAAGGTAGGTAGATATTCTTTGAACATCAATTGATTTGATGAAATCCCGAAGAGTTTTTTGCCATACAGTATTCAAAAGTCCTTTGTTTTTTCATTTCAAATCACGCGTGCGCGACACTATTTTCCACCGTTGCATGTGTATACAGTATGGTGCAAATGAAAAGAATAAATTCGTTATTCCGTAAACCGGCGACTTAAAGGAAAAAACCCCGAAACAGGTCGATTTTTATTTTTAAGTTATGTTAATGTGGCATATATGGTATACTAGTGACGTCATCCGTCTGGGCGTGACGACGTAATCGATGATTTTTTTAAATGAGAATAGGGGTCGTGTGGTAGCTCATTTGAAAGGTTTTTAGTTCTCTATTCAGTAATGTAAACATTTACATAAGTATTTATACAGGATGTTCAAACAATTTTTATTAAATTAAAATATTTGACAAAAAAAGAAGGGGAGGGACACTCTGTATAAATAATTACATAAATGTTTATATTACTGAATAGAGAATTGAAGAACCTTTCAAATGAGCTAGCACACGACCCGTATTCTCATTTAAAAAAATCATCGATTACGGCATCACGCCCAGATGGATAACGTCACTAGTATACCATATATCACAACTTAAAAATAAAAATTGACCTGTTTCGGGATTTTTTCTTTAAGTCGCCGGTTTACGAAATAACGAATCTACTCCTTTCATTTGCACCATACTGTCGGTGGAAAATAGTGTCGCGCACGCTTGTTTAGCAATTAAAAAACAAAGGAGTTTATATTGTATTGCATAAACCTCTTCGGAATTTCATCAATCGATATTTAAAGAATATCTAACTACCTTGGCAACATTCAAATTTTTAGTTTTTCACATAGTTTTTGAGGGTTAAAAATGGCCAATTTCGCAAATTTTTCAATTTTTAATCGCTTATATGTCAAAAACTATTAACTTTAGAGAAATGTCACTAAAGACCTTTTCTGTTTGTAATGATCCAATAAACCTAAAAAAACTTTGTTCCATGCAAAAAAAATAATTTTAGGAAAAAAAACAAAAAAAAAAACGTTTAAAAAATTTTTGACCCACTTTTGGTCCTGGAAACATGCAAATTTGTTAAAAGGGGTCCTTTTTGAGTAAGATTGTGCAAAAAATCCGAATCAGAATATTTTTCCTAGTGGATGCGCAGTGGCTTTCTGGACTATACAGAATGGATCGATTGGCTTGAAAATTTGAGAATAACTAGTGGATAGTCCAAGGATCAAAACCTATATGATGCCGAAAGGTGCTTTTACCATGGGGGTGGTTGCCACATTGCCACCCCATCACGGGTGTGGAAATTTTTTATTATATTTTGACCGCAAAAGTTGGTTAAAACTTTTAATCTAAGCAGAAAACGTTCTATACATTCTTTTGAAAAAATTAATAAAATTAAAAGCTTTCGTTTTATCAAAACAACTTTACTTAACAAAAATATACCTTTTGGAAAAATAAACAAAACCTCTTTTTTAATTTTCTTTAAGACCAATGGTAATCGAGGTATACTTTATTTATATATTAGCTCTTCTTCGTCAAATGCTAAATATTGTAGTTTCAAAGTCAAAAGACGGAAAAACTATGCATTTTTCGAGAATAATTTGTTCAAACTAATTTAAAGTATTGAAAAATGTCTATCTATAGAAATTAAAAAAATGTCTCTAACTTAAAAATTAAGTGACTTATAATGAAATGAATACCAGTCCCTATTTTTTTCAGCGAAAAAGTCATCGGAAGAAACCCCCTAATCACCAACCTAATTAAAATTAATCATTAATTCTTTTTCTTTACTTATATAGGTCTTCTTTACTTATGTATTATGAATAGGTTCTAGTTTGACCGGCTTCGAATGATTAGTTTTTAAAAAAATGGAGTTAAAAGCGAATAACGAATTTTTGTAGTTGAAAAAAATCGCATTTTTTTCAAACGAAAAAATTGCTTTTTTGAAAAAAAGTGTAAAAATGAAATTGTAGCTTTTATATAATTCCCAATAATTTGGTTTAAAAATTTTTTTTCTACGGCAAAAATTGAGTGAATGGTAAATGAGTACATATATCGAAAAACATTGATTTTTTCGATAGGTATAAAACTAACACTTTCAATAGCAAATAAATCGAAAACTATTAATTTTATCAAAAAAATGTATAGAACATTTTTTGCTTAGAATGAACGTTTTTATCAACTTTTGCGGTCAAAATTTAATAAAAAATTTCCACCGCCGAGATGGGCCAACTACCCCCATGGTGAAAGCGCCTTTCTGCATCATATAGATTTTGGTCCTTCGACTATTCACTGCTTATTCTCAAATTTTCAAGCAAATCGATCCATTCTGTAAAAGTTGCGGGGTGAAAAGCTTCGGTTCCTGGACTATAACTATCGAGTTTATTGCGTTGAATTTGCCTGTCTGTCTCGCCACTGTTCAATAGTTTTCTAAAGATAAAGCGGAACTGTAGCTAAGTTACTATTGGATAAGTGTGAAGCATTCATGAAATCATGATAATCCTTATGTCGCTATAGCAGCACATTTTCTATCGTACTTTTTCAGTTTTCTGACGACTTTTCTGAAGACTAAAATGCGATGCATCTATTTTTGACCACAAATTCATATGAAACACGCAAATATGCATGAGGAAAGGGGGTCTAGTTTATTTTACTCAAATTTTACAGTAAATATCGAGACTGTTTAAATTACTTGATAATCCATAAACAATTCCTTTTCAAACATTCTGAAACTCAGTAATCAATACAGACCGAAAAGTCAGTAACAGACAAAAACACGGGTCCTTTAAAGTCTCTTTCAAAAGAAATTCCTGTTCAAAAATTAATAATTTATCGAAAAGTTCTTCATTACATTAGAATTATATAAAGAGAAATTCGTGGAGTTAGAAATCTTTATAAAGCAGAACGAGTGACGGAATGAATAATATAATTTGTGGTATCGAGAGGATAACAAAAAAATTCTACACGTGTTTTATATCGGTGTTAGAACGAATCGTGTTTTGATAAAAATACGTACAAAAAATTCTTGTCTCAATTATTTAGGTACACAGATTGACAAAGAGAAGGCTTTAATAAAAAATTTCTATCAACATGTGCTGGCCAATAAACAAGCTATATGCATCAGTAGTCCATTTACTCACGGTAAAATATTGCAAAATCTCCAAATTTTAAAGAACCGCTTGGATTGACAGGAAATTTGGCATACACAATACACATGGCTAACATGTGGAAATAGTAAGTCTTGAAATGGATAAACTGAGTAATACTAAGCAACTTTTCTTCTAGAGCGTTTTTAACCAAGTTAATATTTTCTAAGTAACTTTTGTTCCAAAGCGTCTTTTAACTGAATTAATACTTTTTGAGCTACTTGCTAGTGCTTAGCAAAAAATGGTGTATTAATGAGGTCTCCAGACCCATTAAAAGCAGAGTTGTGGCTAATGAAAAATAGGTTCATATTCGCCAAATTCCAAATCGAATATTTCAACGTGAATTAATTAAAAAATTAAGTGTTTTGCAGGAAAAACTCATGACAACTTTGTTAAAGTGTTTAAAAAAAACTTAGTTTTCCTTTTTTAAAGAAGTTTCTAGCATCAACAATAAACAAGTTACGCTCAAAATAAGGTTGGTTCCTTTTTTGGTAAATAATCGTGAAAATCACCCTCCAATTAGCATCTCAAATAAAATTAATCGTTACCGCTTCACAAGTTGCTTTACTCAATGTGTGTATTATTGTTTATATGATCTGTAAATTTCATAGGTTTAAAGTGCTTATTTTTGACAGGGCTCTAACTGTATGCAAATTTTAAACAGCCATATCTTAACAATTTTTGTCCTACAGAAAAAATAAAATCCAAAATTTCCCTCTTTGAGATTTTTAGTATCTCTTATAATTTTTAAGGTATTTGAAAAAAAAGCATTTTTGTCAAAATTAAACATTAAAAAAATATTTTGAAACCAATCTTTTTCAACTATAAGCACTTTGAACGGATGAGACTTACAGATCACATAAATAAAACATAAGTAAAGCAACTTGTCAAGCGGTAAAGATTAATTTCATTTGAGATGCTAATTGGGGGTGATTTTTTCGATTTTTTTACAAAAAAACGGCACTACCTTTTTTTGAGCGTAGCTTGCTTACTTTTGATGTTAGTAACTTTTTTAAAATAAAAAATAAAGCATTTTTTTACACTTGTACAACAAAAAAGGTGTAAAGAGTTTTCTCCAAAAAGTACCTAATTTTTTTTGGATATTTTACATTGAAATATTAGATTTGGAATTTGGCGAATATGAATCTACATTTCTAATATGCTAAATTTTTGCTAAGAATGTTTTTTTCGACAAAGTAGTTACTTTTTGAGATATTTGCGAAGACCGCCTAAAAACATGGCTTTGTTGTTGAAATCTGAAAATATTCACTTGCAAATAACTCGAAAGATATGGACTTAGTGAAAAAACGATATCAAGCAAAAGTTTCTTATAATTAGTCAGTTTATCCACTTCCGGACTTATTTTGAACGTATATATTTTCTCCCCCGAGAAGAATTGAATCTAACGCTCAGGGTAAAAGCACACATCGTCAGAATATATTTCTTTCTTTGACGTGGTTACTAGGGTGGGCCGAAAAAAAAATTTTTATTTTTTTTTCTTAATGCTATACCGAAAAAAACTTGTCTCTATTATGGGTTATCAAAATGCAAAAAAGAAAAAAAATATATACCTAACCCCCAGCTAGCGCAACGCATCTGAACTTTCGAAATCACTAAAATCACAGGATTTTACCATTTTTTTTTAAATATCCAAACAGCTAGATATTGAACTGCTATAGTGAAAATCATTTATATTATAGTTATAAAACGCTGGACGGAAGGGCCGCCCGAGAACTTTATCGTACCGATCTATTATCGTTATGGTACTAGATATTGGCATTCTATAAAAATAACAAAGTTACTCGTTATTTTGATATTTTAGAAACACCTACTGTACTTAAAAGTATTTTATGGTTCTACGCATCATTAATTCCTGCATTTGAGAAAATGTTCGATGCCATATTTCGGGGACACACTATAGATGTGTAGATTATTGCATAAATCAATAGAATATTATAGTCATACTTTCATTTCAAATTAGTTCATTTTTCTAAAAAATTAATAGTTTACAATATTTGCATTTCATTCTATTTCGATTACGCCAGTCAATGCGCGAGATTAAGGTGATACAGTAGCGATCAACAGGTAGCCAAAACGCGTTCCAAGATTGCGGCTGTAATTTTGAATATTTTTTCGAGATATTTGGCACACATATTCGTAATATAATAAAGAATGGCGGTACAGAGCCCAATTTGAAAAATATATTAATATGTGGAAATTACTCTGTAATTAAATACAATAATAAAAAAACGAGCCTGTACCGCCATTAAGCAGAACAAAAAAATACACTTTCTTTAAATAAACTTTTTTATCCGATGCCTAGATTTTGTGTCATTTTGGAACTACTAATTAAATAAAAAATTTTAGTAGTTCCAAAATGACAGAAAATCTAGGCATCGGATAAAAAAGTTTATTTGAAGAAAGTGTATTTTTTGTTCTTCTTAATGGCGGTACAGGCTCTTTTTTTAATATTGTATTTAATTACAGAGTAATTTCCACATATTAATATATTTTTCAAATTGGGCTCTGTACCGCCATTCTTTATTATATTATGAATACGTGTGCCAAATATCTCGAAAAAATATTCAAAATTACAGCCGTAATCTTGGAACGCGTTTTGGCTACCTGTTGATCGCTACTGTTTCCTCTTAAGAACAAGATATTATCTCCAAATTCTATCCTACTGCATGGATTTTAATGAAATTTTGGGAGTAGCCCAATCTCCTAATTCAAAGTCTATCCTATATACTATGGCGCTTTTATCATGGGGGAAGTTCCCACCACTTCTCAGGGGTGAAATATTTTTATTTTCGAATTACATGGAGAAAAAGGAAGATTTTTAAGAAAATTTAAAAATTCATTCTATAATTTGATCACATTTTTTAAAAAAAAACATTCATTTTAAACCCGTTTAACTTTTTGAAAGTAGAAATATCACTATATTAAAAGGTATTGAGAAGAAAAACAATGCATTTAAATTATGGTGGATGGGGAGTTAAATGTATATACTTTTCATTTTTCCTTAAAGTACATTAGTCATTATATTTTTTGCACCATATCTCGCTTAGTTTGTAAGTAACCGACATTTAACGGTGCTCATTTTAAAGGCCTTTTCAAACACTACAAAAGGTGTTGGTAGCATTATACACCTAAAACCTACCGTTCCTCTGTTATTTCAAGTTGAATACACCAATTTGAGCATGCACCAAAAAACAAACTATTTTCACCTACCATATCTCCTTTTGTATTATAAATAGAACATTTACGAAGGAACGAATCTCTTTATTATTTATAATCTAAAAAATGTTTTATATAGAGTTTTTAGTTCGATGAATAGTTTTTAAGGTATTCACAAAAAATCCGTCCGAAAAGGTGTCATTTTTCAATGAAAATGGCCAGTTTTCAACTACGCATAACTCAAAAAGTATTGAGTTTTTGCTTAGAAATAGGTTCTTCAGCCACTTCCGTGCTTATTTTGACCAACAAATTTTCCACCCCCTTGAAGAAGTGGGAACCGCCCCAAGATAAAAGCGCCATAGTATATAGGGTAGATTTTGTTTCTTGAGCTATTCCCTACTTACTGTGAAAATATCAAGTACATCAATGTAGTAGGATGGAATTCGGAGCCAAATACCCTCATTGACTGCTCTACAATAATGCTCTGCTATGAACGCGTGAGAGAGGACACACATAAGATTATAGCAAAATTTCTATTTAGCGTAACTTTTCGAGTTTTTGAGCTACAGCAATAAATTTTATGTCATTGGAAAGGTAATTTTACATTCTTTCAAAATGTGTTAAAATATACAGGGCGTATCAAAAAAATTAAGATTTTTTATTCATTTCCGGTTCAACCGGAAGTCATGCTTTTGGTAAAATTTATTGTAATAATAGATAATAAAATACCATATATGTCTGCAAAATTTCAAATTTTAGTTTCTATTAAGAAGGAAGTTACGGGCACTCGAATATTTTTTTATAAAAAATTCATAACTCCCCTCCTATGGGGAGTTAAGATATATGACTAATGTCATTCAATTTACTGATAGGATATCAAAAATATATCAAAAAATAAAAAAATTCCTTGGAGCCATTTTTGAGAAAATCTAGTTCAAATTTATGTCAAAATTTGACCCCTTAAATATAGGCAACCCGTAACTTTTTCTGAAAAACGATAACATCTTTCTTATAGCCCCATCTTTAGGCTATATAACTACTTTTTCAAATTAAACTTATCTTCAAATAGTTTTTAGATAGATAGGAAATGTGTCGGGGGGGCGGTCGGCCATGTTGGCCGCCATTTTGAATTTGGAAATATCAAATTCCGTAATTTTATTTACCTATCGATGAGCTTACTTTGAGTTGAATTTCATTTATTTCTGTCAAAATTTGCAAAAATGGGCCCTAAATAACCCCCCTATTTCGGCCCCCCTTTGAGAGATTTTTTTTAAAAGCTTAGTTTTTCGACAAAATTCTCTTAAACTTACTCATACCGAATTTCATCAAAATCGGTCCAGTAGTTTTTGCTGGGCGGTGGCGACATACGTACGTACATACGTACGTACGTACGTACGTACATACTTCCGACATGTTTTTTTTATTTGCTTTTTAGACTCAGGGGGACTCAAAACGTCGAAAAAAAGTGAAATCTGAAAAAATTTTTTTTGCACGATCCTATAACTTTATCTATTATACTATACTACGTATATAGTACGATAAAGTAAAAGAATGTGTATGTACTTTGTACGCACGTAAAAAGTTATACTTCTGTTATATAATTTCAGATACTAGTACACTTTAAAAGACCAAAAATAAGCATTTTTAAGATTTTTTTTCTCTGAACCTTTATTAAAAGTGAACATAAAACTTTTTACATATTAATATCCAACTCTTAGGGCCGGTTTCACCATCGACAAATAGCGGTCTATTCAATGAATAAAGTTATTCGACCAATAAAATTGACATATCTCCGTTTCACCAACGTCAAATAAGACTTATTCTATGAATAAACTCCAAATAAGTTATTAGTCCAATATCGGGCAGATAAATATTTATTCTTAGAATAAGTTGACAGCTAACCTCACTTTAAATATCAATAATAAAGAAAATTCATTAGTTTAACTTGAATTTATCTACAATGTTTTATAACAGGTAAACGTAATTATATCAGACGATTTGAAT
Source organism: Diabrotica virgifera virgifera (assembly GCF_917563875.1). Taxonomy (NCBI): domain Eukaryota; kingdom Metazoa; phylum Arthropoda; class Insecta; order Coleoptera; family Chrysomelidae; genus Diabrotica; species Diabrotica virgifera. The sequence goes on along the minus strand of NC_065446.1, from coordinate 24,567,371 downwards.
TTTGTATACATATATATTAATTTTAGATTATTATCTTCATCAGCATCCTCTGATGAAGACAGAAATGAGCAGCGAGAGAGAAGGAGAAGACCACGTTTGTTGCTGCAGAGAAGAAACCCCTTTGGTGAATTTGATGATGTGGACTTCAAAACTAGATTTAGATTATCTAAAGATTCAGTAGATCAATTATTACATTTGATAGGTAATCAATTGCATCCTCTAAGCAACAGAAACAGACCAATAGATGTGCGAAATCAAGTGTTAATTGCTCTTCGTTTTTATGCTACAGGATCATTTCAGATATGTACTGGTGATCACTTTAATGTTTCAAAGGCAACAGTCTGCCGTATTGTGAGAAAAGTATCCCATTACATAGCTCTATTACGTCCTCAGTTTTTACAAATGCCACAAAACCGTAATGAATTAAATAAGGTGCAAAATGATTTTTATCACATTTTAAGATTTCCGAGGGTCCTTGGAGCGATAGATTGCACGCATATAAAAATTCAAGCCCCTGGAGGAGAGCATGGTGAGTTGTTTAGAAACAGAAAAGGATGGTTTTCGATAAATGTTCAAGCAACATGCAATGCACAATTGAAATTTATTGATATAGTTGCTCGGTGGCCTGGAAGCGTACATGACTCAACAATTTTTAATGATTCTCTCTTACGGGCCAGACTGGAAAATAATGAATTCCCTGACTGCTATTTATTAGGTGATAGTGGATATGCTTGTAAGAAGTATTTATTAACACCACTGCTGAATCCACAAACACGTTCAGAACAGGCATACAACAGGGCTCACATACGAACTCGGAATGTTATAGAGAGAGCATTTGGAGTTTGGAAGAGACGTTTTCCATGTCTTTCAGTGGGTATGCGCATCAAGGAGCAGACGACGTTAGCTGTAATAGTTGCAACTGCTGTCTTACATAATATGGCAATTGGAATAGGTGACGAAGTACCGAATGAAGAAATACCAATTGCGTTAGAACAACCAGAACTTCAACTTCAAGAATTGCCAAATACTCACAATGCTGTAAGAACAGCTTTAATTAATACAGTGTTTTAGATATTATAGTTTGTCTTTGGCTTTGTGGACTTCCCTGATCAAGATCGTTTACTAACAATCTGCCCAGTAGGTTGTCCTGCTACTGTTGTAAATGAACATTTCTCTTTTTGTAGGTAAAAACAAGTTAACCCAATACATAACTCTCATAATGTATTTTTAGATTTTTTATTATTTTGTAATCATCTTTTCATTTCTTCATTCACCTCTTTTTTAGATTGAAAATAAGTTAACCCTATATTATGTTTTCTTCTGTTTCTCAAAGTTGAAAGGATAACTTAACCTACGGCCCTGAAAGATCCCTTCTCATTTCCTCATAAATTATGTTTTTACTTTCAGTAAACCAATTTGCATGTTGTTTAATCCATCACAGTGTATTCACTTGCAGTCGGAAAAATGAAAGAATACCCATGAACGATCACATAAATCACTCATTTTGTATTTGAGGTCTTTTTCTATAAGTATCAAACGTTTGTTGTAGAAAAAGACAGCAAATACAAAATAAGTGGTTGATGTGATCGTTCATGGGTATTCTTTCATTTTTCCGACTGTATATTATGATATACGTTGTTGCTGCTTATATTTTTGATCGTTGTTAGACATAGTGTAGGATGTTCACATTTATATTTAAAATTTAACTGCAAAAAGAATACCCATGAACAAACATATAAAACACGCTGTATTTTCCTGTCACCGTGTCATAAAGAAAATTGTCCAGTGCAAGTACATGTAACAATAATTATTACAGGTACTTGTGCTGGCCAATTTTTTGTGTGACACGGTGACAGGAAAATACAGCGTGTTTTTATATATTTTATACAATTTATACTAATACTTATGCATAGGGATTAGCCTGTATAAAGAATATTAAAACACATTTTCCAAGGTATGAAGCATAATATTTATTAATTCCAATTTGGATTCCAATTCGGATCTTTTGATTTCAGTTCTATTTCTTTTAATTTTAATTCAACCAACTCCTTTCTCCTCACAATTTCCAAAATTTCTAATTTTTTATCTAATACAAGATTTTTTTTGTCCTGCATTTCCTCACATGAAGGACATTTCCTTTTACTGCCTTTTGTTGTTTTTGCAGCTGCTGGCCCACCTTGCTTGCTTGATGAATCTTTCTCATCTGTAAAAAACAATGAATTTTTATTATTTGTATAATAAACTTTAATAATAAAATTATTTAAAATGTGTGTTTACTCAATTTCCCAATAGGCTATTCAACGCTTCTCATTTGTTTTGGGTACTTGTTAAATGTCATATAATATTAATCTATATATATGTCACACATCTTTGGTATGTATAATTGGTATATACCTACCAATAACATATGATGTAGATGTATTAATATTATATGGCATATGACAAGTGCCCGAAACAAATGAAAAGCGTTGAATAGCCCTGAATTAAAATACATTCCTAATTAAAATATGTTTTACTTCTGTGAAAAAATAATATGTCTCCTTTAATATATATCCAATGATGAGCTCGCTAATAACCGGCAAAATAACGCAAAAGATGAAAAGCATAGATATTAAGTTGTGAGATAAAAAGAAATGAAACTAGTGGAGGAGAGAAATTTAGCGATAAATACCTATAAATTTACATTCTTCTAATTGTTATCATTAAAACAGTCACAATGGCAGTTGCCAAATTTATAGGTTTTTATCGCTAAATTTTCCACCTTCACTAGTTTCATTTCTCTTTGTCTCACAACTTAATATGTTTCCCACCGCTTGTGTTATTATTTTTCCTATATACCTATGTCCAACCTTTGATTGGAAGACAGCAATTAAGAAGAACCTACCTGAAAAGTTGTTACTTTAAAAAAATATATTGTACTCATATTTATTTTTACTTTCTTAATATTTAATAGAGATATATTTCCTTATTAAATGTTTTAGTATCACCAACTGATATTTGTGTTGTAAACTAATAGTCAAAATTATGCAAATATAGGTATCTATGTACTCATTATATACATTTTAAAAAAGTATAAATATTAGATTACAAAATAAGTAATTTTAGTTAAAGAAACCCAAATATAATACAGATTCTAGAGTTTCATTACAGTATCTGCTATCAAAACATTAAAAAATACATATGGCCTTGGTAAGACTATAGGTTATATTATACTCATATTGGTGAATGTAGATGTTTTTATTATGTAAATTCTAAAATTTTAGTATTGAAATAATAAAATTTTTCTTTTTGATGATGTTCAAATGGTTTTTAATCATAGAACATTGATATCTTCGTGCATTATCATTAACCAACATAGACCATTGTATCAGCTCACTTATACACAGAACTTATATACAGAAATATAAGGTAGAAACTGATGGTGTAAACTTGATTGACAGTTAGCAAATCAGTTGATTTACAGTCTGTTGGTGCAACTGGGCATAAGTAATTTTGCCAATTTACTAAAACTGGCAAAAAAATTACTAAATAGTTAATAATTACTAAATAGTTAGTAATTTTGCTAGTTTTGGCAAAATTGGCCAAAAAGAAAAACATTACATACTAAAATCAATAGCCAGTTGTGTCCGAGTTTAGCGAATAGACTATAGCTAGCTTCTCGGACCCTTAAACTAAATGTGACTGGGATTTATAGTGTTTAAAATTATATTATTACCTTGTATTATAATTGGTGTTAAACCAGTGGACGTACTAGGGACATCCATCACAGGAGGTGCTCGGGACGTACTGGGGATGTCCATAGCAGGAGGTGCTCGGGACGTACTGGGGATGTCCATAGCAGGAGGTGCTTGGGACGTACCAGGAATGTCCATAGCAGTATGTGATTGTAACAACTGTATGGCATCCATAGCATCCCCTTCACATTGGCTTATATCACCTGCAAGCCAAATAAGAATCAATGTGATTATATATTATTAAAAACTGTTTGTAATTGCAGACACAATGTGAACATAACTGTGGCATGTATGTATACTGTTTAACACATTGCGTGCCACACTTTCACTGTGATACTACTCTCAGGGGCCATTGATATCCAAGGCCATGAAAGTTAGTCATACATGTATATCAAAAATGAGTGACATGGCCCCTGGCAAAATATCTGTGTCTCTCATATATATGAGCGACGTGGCACGCAATGTGTTAATGATATTTAACCTTAACTATTTTATGTTAATCTCAAATAATATTAAATTTTACCTTGATAAACATCCTGACTCGTGATATTGCTGTCATACACAGACTCCATAGGGATTATTTGGGGTCCCATTATGGCAACAATTCTGTCATCCTGAGGGGTCATCAGTGTTACCTTTGTACCACCTCCTGTGATGTACGTTTGAACCTGTAAATATTGCAAGATTTAAAAATTTCAATATAAAAATTTTGTTTAAAATTTATTTTAAACATCTACAATTTTATACTACCTACCTTATCGTCAGCTCTAAGTTTCTTAGCCCTTTTTTTAAGGCCCTCATATAAGAGCTTCAATTGCATTCCATTTCTGATTCCCGTTTTGCTGGTGCTGTTATATTCACCAGCAATTCGTTCCCAAGTGGCATTCTTTTGCTTGGACCACACACTGTCCGTTTTCTTATTTTCTATAATATGCTTATATTTTTCCACAATCGCTATCAGGTGTTCCTTCTCCTCTTCCAAATAATTTCTACTTCTCTCCCGTTTTTTCGATTCCATTTTTTTCTATTTAATTCACAAATGACTCACAATTTACACAAATTTTCTGATTTTGATTTGAAACCTCAACAAATATTGTAGGTATAGGTTATGTACTTATTTACTTATATGATTACAGTGGGAAATAATGCAATGCGCCTGGCAAAACACCGAAGAGGTGAAGGCCAACAAACTAACATGAGGAAGAAGAACTGTCATTCGCTTGTGTTAACGAGTACAGTCTGTGGAAAATCATTATACTTTGAACTTATTCGACGAATAACTAACTATGGATTACAAATAGTTATTGAAACGCAATAAAATTTAATCGACTAATAAATCTTATTCGACGAATAACTATTCACTGATTTATTTTTTGTTGGTGAAACCGACCCTTAGAGAATACAAAAAATATATCTATTTTCATTTATGCACGTACACTAATATTTTATAGAGGGCGCCAAAGTCGAGGTCTCGAAAAAAAAGTAGTTCCGATGGCGGATCGTTAATCTCAGGATTGAGATCTCTGAAATAAAAAACTCGTACTGCATTTGAAAAAGGAAAATATCTTACGTGACAATTTACCACTGATATTGAAAAATTCCGCAAAGAAAATATTTAACGGAAATTTGAAAAGTTTTTGTGAAAAGATCGCCTGTTTTTCTTCAGTTTTTCATGGTTAAAGAATATTTATTTTTAATTGTTTGGTCAAATTGTGGCAAATTGTCACGTAAGTGACAATTAATAATAAATTTCCTTTTTCAAAAGCAGTAAGACTTTTTTATTTCGGATATCCAATCCTGAGATTTGTCCAACTGTCCGCCATCATTTTTCGAGGCCTTAACTTTTGCGCCCTCTACAATATTAGTGTACGTGCATAAATGAAAAAATATATATTTTTTGTACTCTCTAAGAGTTATATATTAATGTGTAAAAGTTTTTATGTTCATATTTAATAAAGGTTGTGAGAGAAAGATTATTGAAAAATATTATTATTTTTGGTCTCCTAAAGTGTACTAGTTACCTTCAACGAAACAAATATAATTAACAGGTTATTTGTATTTTATTTAAATATTAAACTAACTTTCTTATATACCACTTTCAAAAAATTTTTATTAAAACAATAACAAAAAATAAAAAATAAAAAAACGAGAATATAAATTGTCCTGGATTTGAACCCGCGACCTCTCGATCTCTGGTCCAATGCTCTACCAACTAAGCTATCAAGCCCCTTGTAAGTGACGTCTCGAATATAATTACACATCACGGTGACAAATACATCAAATGAAGTATAAAAATGTTATACATAATAGATATTTTATTATCTTACTATCGAGGAAGACAAATCCAAAGTTACAAAAATTATAATAAATAATACATTTACTAAGAATACCTACTAACATATTCTTTTAATGACTTATTTGCGCTGATACATATCTACATTACTTAAAAGATTAGCAACGAACCATCAACGAACTACATAATACTGTTTGTGTGCCCATGCGCTCTTATAAAATTTCACTCTCGATCGTAAAGAAATATTACTTCAAAAAATAGCGGAATCCGGTAATCTGTTCACGAAAAAATCAACTACATATGAAAATGAGCATAATTGTTTATTTTCCTAACTTTTGACGAGCTGTTTATTTACTCTTCACAAAGAATTATGTGTATAATTTAATAATTAGCAATTATATACATACCTACATAAAATAATTATTTATAAAACGCTATTCATAAACCTATTAATTCTTTAACATCATTAACTATTTTTAATGGGAAATTATAGACAAGGCGAAAACGGCGGGTTCGCCGGAGAAAATATTCCCATGACTTTTTTTGCATAATCACGTTCGTAAGACATCCCAGAATAAGGTTCAAGAAGTCGCCCACGGGAAAAGTGATCCAAATTTTTTTTAACAATTTTTTTTCATCAAATTTTAAAAATCAATATTTTTGGCCCGTACAAATTTTGTTTAGATTTATTGGATCATTCTGGTTAAAAAAGATCTCTTATAATTTTTCTCTAAAGTTGATCGTTTTCGAGGTATAAACAATTTAAAATTGAAAAAAATGAAAAATGGCGATTTTCAAAGCTTAATAACTCTGTTAAACGTTATTGCTATGAAAATCAGAAAGTGACTAAATCAAAGTTTAAAGCACCCCCTACAAGATCCTGGAGAAATTTTTGTCATTATTTTATTACTAAGCTGTATAAGGTTCAAGAAGTCGCCCACGGGAAAAGTGGTCCAAATTTTTTTTAACAATTTTTTTAAACAAATTGAAAAAATCAATATTTTTGGCCCTGACAAATTTTGTTTAGATTTTTTGGACCATTCTGGACAAAAAAGATTTCCCATAATTTTTCTCTAAAGTTGATCGTTTTCGAGGTATAAACAATTTAAAATTGAAAAAAAAAACGAAAAATGACGATTTTCAAGGCTTAATAACTCTATTAAAAGTTATTACTATGAAAATCAGAAAGTGACTAAATCAAAGTTTACAGCACCCCCTACAAGATCCTGGAGAAATTTTTGTCATTATTTTATTACTAAGCTGTATAAGGTTCAAGAAGTCGCCCACGAGAAAAGTGGTCCAAATTTTTTTTTAATAATTTTTTTTAATCAAATTGCAAAAATTAGGATTTTTGGCCCGGACAAATTTAGTTTAGATTTTTTGGACCATTCTGGACAAATAAGATCTGTTATAATTTTTCTCTAAAGTTGATCGTTTTCGAGGTATAAGGGTCATTCCATTTCAAATCACTCAATTTTGGAGCAAAAAAAATTTCGGACCTCCGATTTGTCTGAAAATTGGTATGTAGCTTCTGAGGGACGTACAAATAAGATATTTAAGGTCAAAAAATCTTCTTCTTCTTTTTTTCTCAAAATGTTATTTTATGCGATTTTACAGTGATTTGGTGTTTATTTATACAAATTTGCATTTTCTATCGTAAAGTATCAATGGAAAACATAATATTTTAATAGAAGGGACTCAAAAATGTCATTATATGGCATTATAGCAAGTTACTTTAATTCAAAACAAGCTTTTGATTAAATTTTATAGTGTAGAAAACGTTAAAATACCGTTTTTTACATTTTTCTCCATTCCCAAAATACATCACAATCGATTTGGCTGAAAATTTGTCCACAGATAGACAAAACATAGGACTTTAAGTGGTGAGAAGGATTTGAATTATATTACAATACCAAAAATGTTACATACAATATTATAGTCAAAAATATAGGCGTCTACTGTAAGTACAATTAACTCGAAAATATCGACCTCACGACAAAAATTGTTAAAAGAAGTTGTAATAATTGTAAATACAATTTATTTGGAACAATTTCAGTTCCTACCATTTTTGTCGAAAAGTTAAAAAATGGCGGAGATATTGAGCAAAACAGGTTCTCCTTTAAAATCAAGATGGCGGCTAACGTAACGGAGGAATTCATTCATGATTTTAAATTTAGGCTACTATTGACTCCCCTAAAGATCAGAAAAATAAAATTTTGGGCAGCTCGGCATTCAAGGTTATATGCTATCCCGACTGATGTATTTTGGGAATGGAGGAAAATGTAAAAAACGGTATTTTAACGTTTTTTACACTATAAAATTTGGTCAAAAACTTGTTTTGAATCAAAATAACTTGTTATAATGCCATATAATGACATTTTTGAGTACTTTCTATTAAAATATTATGTTTTTCATTGATACTTTACGACAGAAAATGCAAATTTGTTTAAATAAACACCAAATCACTGTAAAGTCGCATAAAATAACAATTTTGAGAAAAAAAGAAGAAGATTTTTTGACCTTAAATATCGTATTTTTACGTCCCTCAGAAGCTATATACCAATTTTCAGACAAATCGGAGATCCAAAATTTTTTGCCTGAGTGATTTGACATGGAATGTACCATAAACAATTTAAACTTGAAAAAAACTAAAAATGGCGATTTTCAAGGCTTAATAACTCTGTTAAAAGTTATTATTACTATGAAAATCAGAAAGTGACTAAATCAAAGTTTAAAGCACCCCCTACAAGATGCTGGAGAAATTTTTGTCATTATTTAATTAGTAAGCTGTTATTTTTAATCATTAACAATAAGCCGTAAGATCGCATTGACGCAACTGTAAATGTGAGTGCGAGTAAGATACACTACCGGAATGGCATCTCTCTTGCACTCACTATAGACGGGCACCTGATACATGCAGGCGCTCATTATTATTACTTAAAAATAACAGCTTAGTAATAAAATAATTACAAAAATTTCTCCAGGATCTTGTAGGGGGTGCTTTAAACTTTGATTTAGTCACTTTCTGATTTTCATAGTAATAACTTTTAATAGAGTTATTAAGCCTTGAAAATCGCCATTTTTCGTTTTTTTCAATTTTAAATTGTTTATATCTCGAAAACGATCAACTTTAGAGAAAAATTATAAGAGATCTTTTTTATCCAGAATGGTCAAAAAAATCTAAACAAAATTTGTCCGGGCCAAAAATATTGATTTTTGCAATTTGATTAAAAATTTTTTTTTTTTAATTTGGACCACTTTTCCCTTGGGCGACTTCTTGAACCTTATTCTGGGATGTCTCACGAACGTGATTATGCAAAAAATGTCATGGGAATATTTTCTCCGACGAACCCGCCGTTTTCGGCTTGTCTAATAAGCCACAAATTTACTAAAAAAATGTTTTTATTAACGTTTCGACGGTTAAATCGGATCCTATTTGGACGTTAATAAAATCATTTTTTTAGTAAAATTGTGGCTTATTTCCCATTAAAAATAGTTAGTTACAAAAATGCCACAAGAAAATAGCTTCAAAACAACATTGTTTAACATATTTTAAAAATTTAAGTATTTCTTACCTTATATACCTAGAATAATATCACCTAAAAGTAACACTAGAACAAAATCAAATCAAAACTAAAAATATGAAATCAATTAAAATTAACACACAAATTATATTATTAATCTATCAAAAATATAGAATTACAATTAATAATTAGGGTACGCTTAAAACTGATTTAGCAACAACTTGTCAAAGCGAAAAGAGGCGTAATTCTGACGTCACTCCATAGCTCACTTACACGGCGGCGAACGGCACACTCCTAATTTGAGGCTTAGAAATCGAAAAAGCGACCATGGGAGGTGAATGGCAAATTTTTATAATTCTTTATATTTTCGAGGTAGCTGAATCCGAATATGAAGTTTATTTTTATCTAGAATTGGTGGAACATGTTCAAAAATCAAATTTCATGTAAAAATTCAAAAAATCAATTTTGATGATTTTTCAACTTTACCTCACTGTATCTTTGGTCGCTGTAAATATTTCCTTTTGAAAATTTTACTGTGTCATTTTTTAAGTATTTAGATACCAACGAGCTTTGTCTAAAGTGTTTAAACGAATTCAAAAAGGAGTTATTAATTTTTAAACATTTTGTCGTCAGATTTCGTTAGTTTCATGTTTAATTAAAAAAGTTGAGCGACGAAGTTTTTAGCTTATAATTTTAACCAATACAGTATTAAAATATAAGTGATGAAGAAGTTTTCTGAAAAATTTCCAGTCAAAATATGTAATAGGAAAAAAGTTATATGACTTTAAAAATCGCACACCTAGTGTTAGGCAAGCGGCAGCAACCCCTAAAATGATGTTATACCGACCACGAAAATCAACTTTAAGGTGAATGACAAATTTTGATGGTTCTTTATGTTTTCGAGGTCGCTGAATCTAAATATGATGTTTATTTCTATTTAAAATTGGTGGAACATGCTCAAAAATCAAATTTTATGCAAAAATGCAAAGAATCAATTAAGATGGTTTTTCAATTTTAACTAGATTTATCTTTGATTGCTTTCGAAAATGTTACTGTATTATCTTTGAAGTAATTAGACAACAATGAGATTTGTACAATATGTTTAAACTATCCCTTTTAAGCGCCATATTGGCTAACCTTACAACGATGCGATCGACACAAACGCCAGAGGTACGTTTGGCATATTCACCAATGTTATATCTTGATTGGACATAAGCGCCATTTTCTAGTTTTTAATTTATTTCAGACAGTATTTTCAGCCACATTAATGTTCATAAAATATTAAAATTTGAAAAAAAAATCACCAATTTTTTTAGTCACTTTGCAGATAAGCAGAATTGGTAAAAATAAAAATAATCAGTTTTTTGGCTTTCTTGAAAAATCAATTTATTGTCGTTTATGCCGTTTTGGCTTGACAGCGTCGATCTAACGGTGCTCGTTTTAAAGGCCTTTTCAAACACTACAAAAGGCGTTGATAGCATTACACACCTAAAACCTACCGTTCCTCTGTTATTTCAACTTGAATACACCAATTTGAGCATGCACCAAAAAAGCAAACTCTTTTTCACCTACCATATATCTTTTTGTATTATTAACAGAACATTTACGAAGGAACGAATCTCTTTATTATTTATAATCTAAAAAAATGTTTTATACAGTGTTTTTAGTTCGATGTATAGTTTTTAAGGTATTCACAAAAAACCGTCCGAAAAGGTGTAATTTTTCAATGAAAATGGCCAATTTTCAACTACGCATAACTCAAAAAGTATCGAGTTCTCAAAAAAAAAGTATAGACCAGTTTTTGCTTAGAAATAGGTTTTCTAGCCACTTTCGTTATTTTGACCAACAAATTTTTCACCCCCTTGAAGGGGTGGGAACCGCCCCAAGATAAAAAGCGCCATAGTATATAGGGTAGATTTTGTTTCTTGAGCAATTCCCTACCTTCTGTGAAAATATCAAGTACATCGATGTAGTAGGATGGAATTCGGAGCCAAGTACCCTCAATCACTGCCCTATAATAATGCTCTGCTATCATCGCGTGAGAGAGAACACACACAAGATTATAGCAAAATTTCTATTTACTGTAACTTTTCGAGTTTTTGAGCTACAGCAACGAGTTTTATGTCATTGGAAAGGTAATTTTGGATTCTTTCAAAATATGTAAAAATATACAGGGCGTATCTAAAAAAATTAAGTTTTTTTTTTCATTTCCGTTTCAACCGGAAGCCATATTTTGGGTAAAATTTATTGTTATAATAGATAATAAAGTATCATGTATATCTGCAAAATTTCAGATTTTAGTTTCTATTACAAAGGAAGTTACGGGCAGCCGAATATTTTTTTATAAAAAATTCATAACTCCCCTCTTATGGGGAATTAAGAAATCTGGCTGATGTCATTCCATTTACCTAGAGGATATCAAAACTACATCAAAAAATAAACAAATTCCTTGGAGCCATTTTTGAGAAAATCTAGTTCAAAATTATGTCAAATTTTGACCCCTTAAATATAGGCAACCCATAAGTTTTTCTGAAAAATAATAATCTTCCTCTTAGAGCCCCATCTTTAGGCTATATAACGACTTTTTCAAATTAAACTTATCTTAAACAAGTTTTTAGATAGGTAGAGAAATGTGTCGGGTGGGCAGTCGGCCATTTTGGCCGCCATTTTGAATTTGGAAATGTCAAATTTCGTATTTAGATTAACCTATCAATGAGCTAACTTTGAGTTAAATTTCATTCGTTTCGGTCAAAATTTGCAAAAATGGACCCTAAATAACCCCCCTATTTCGGCCCCCCTTTGAGAGATTTTTTTTAAAAGCTTAGTTTCTCGACAAAATTCTCTTAAACTTACTCATACCGAATTTCATTGAAATCGGTCCGGTAGTTTTTGCTGGGCGGTGGCGACATACGTACGTACATACGTACGTACATACTTCCGACATGTTTTTTTTATTTGCTTTTTAGACTCAGGGGGACTCAAAACGTAAAAAAAAGTGAAATCTGAAAAAAAATTTTTTGCACGATCCTATAACTTTATCTATTATACTATACTACGTATATAGTACGATAAAGTAAAAACACAATGAGTTATTGAAATATTACTTTTTTTTTTAATTTTAGGTAGCGCAAGGCCTTCAAAATAGTTAATTGATCACTTTTCGAGTGCTAACCACTTTTATAGTGTAGTGCAGCAACTAATTTTTTTAAACCCACTACTCATTGTGTTATTTTTAGAAATATAATGTTGGTAAATAGGCAATTTACATGTATCCAAATGAGTTTATTAATTACAAAATTACAAAATTTACGAATTGTCAATTCCCAGACTCACAGAATAGTCCGTTAAATGTTTGGAACTTTAAAATCTTGCTTGCTTGAAAAACTTGTCATTGAAGCTCTTGATAGCAGCGTTGTTCTTATGAATCCATCTCTGTTCTTGGCACCAACGAGTTTTGAGGAGGCTTCAGTTACCAATTTCACACAGCGCTCCACCGCTTGCGTGTGACACGGAAATTTATGGAAATTCCATTCTTCTGGTGTGTTGGCAGTTGAAATTTTGGCCCACATTTCTTCGTCAGATACTCTTCGCAACAACAGTGGTGGAGAAATAGCAGTAGTAGTCCAATCAATAATTTCATAATATTCGTTTGCATGGAAGTTGAGATTTGGGGGTTTAAAAGTTCGGACTAGCTTTTTATTGGAAGCTACGGTCCTTGATTTTATGATTCTTCTAAGCCCCAACTCTCTGATATGGGCCCTTTCATCAACAATCATACTGAGGAGCAAGTTTTCTGGATGCGCGAAAAACGCATTCCTTTCAATTACTGGATCAACCACCTTTATCAAGTTTTCTGGAAGGAATCGTGAAGATTTTATTAAATTAAAAACATGTTTTGGTCCATCTGTAAGGTACTTACTTTTTTTTATCTTAAACCATACAGGCATGTAAGATTTAAGTATAAATTGTACCAAAATAAGATGTTCTTCAGAGGGACTTTCAACGCTCATATAAAGACGAAGAACTCTGTTCGCTGTTGTCAGCCATCGGGAATGGGAGATAGGACCTGGTTCACGAATTGCGAAGTCTATTATGCAGGTGCCTGATTTGATAGCCAAACTTACATCCAGGAGATATTGTTGGTCTTTACTTAAGATTTTGCTATCGATGTCTGGAATCTCGCAATCAATGATTTGAAATTTTACTACTGGAAGTTTTTCACAATTTCTGAGTTGTGAGCCAATAGGACCACTAAAAGATTTTGGGCCAGTCGTTTCACCGTCCAAAGTTTGAAACAAGTGCCTGAACGGCAATCCGTTCAAATGCAAAAGGCAAACTCCCCACTGCAGCGGTCTTTTTATTTTTTCCTCGATTGTGCGAATTACACCGGTTTTCCAGCCTGTATTTGTGACGGTACCATCGCATCCAATTACATCAAGCTAATCGAGCGAAAAATTTGACTCATTCAAGTAGTCCAATATAGCACTAGCAATGTCCTTCGAAGTTCCAGTAGATGGCGTCACATGGCCAACATAAATCGAGCCAGGTTCTTTAATAATTGAAAAGTGTTCCTCTTTTGCACTTCTTCTGAAACACTTGTTATTAACTTCATCAATTTTTAAAGTTTTATCCTTTCGACCATCAAAGTATAGCCCTTGTATCAAGTTTGGTTCTTTTTTTATCGTATCTTGGAGATTTGATCTGCATAAATTTTTTCCCTCCTAACCTTATTCTTATCAATTATGAGGGAATCATCCTCTTTCGTTGCAAGACCAACGTCATGCATTACACTGGAGGCAATAGCAGCTGTTGCCCTGTCCGAAACACCAAATCGGTCACTGGCCAACGCGGTATTTTTTAATTGTATCCGCATTTGCCACGGTTGTTTGCTCGGAATAGGAATATAGTTGTCACCGGAACTAGCAGACTCTTCCTCTTCCATTGAGCTTCCATCTGAAGCTATTCTTGGTTTTGTTGCATCCTTAGAGCATGAAGGCTGCGAATGTGAAACTAGTGGGATGTTAGACGACATAACCTGATTTTTTTTCTTTACGTTGCAGTCTTTTGGTAATTTTTTTCGACTCCTTCTTGTCTAAATTTCCAATTTTTCCTTGTCCAAGATTTCCTTGGAAATACATAAACTTAAGTTCAAGCACCGGAATTTTTTTATCTTTTTCACATTTACATGCAATTGATATAGGGCACTCACAGATCTCCGGGACCTTTTTGCAGTTGCAGGAGTATGCTATTTTACATTTACATGCAGATACATCAAAGAGTGATAAAGCCTTTTGTTTGAATTCCTCAATTTTCTCTTTGTACTTGTCTTTTTCCTTGTCACGCTTAAAAGGACTTCATTAGATTACGGTAGCTAACGTGATATGAATTTATTAATTGAACAATTCTGTAGGGCGTCACTGTTGTTATTGATGCTTTGTCAAAGACGGCTTTTACTTTTGGAGCGACAATATTAGATATCTGAGAGAAACTTACAGGCTTGTTACTTTCTAATGCTAGAAGGTACTGTTCGTGGAAACAGCTCGGAAGGACATCTTGGAAAGTTGGAAGCTTACTCACAGGCAATTCCCTCGGGTAGCCAAACAATGGGCAATCAAAATCACTGCGAGTTATTTTCTTGGCAGCCATCACGCACGTGAATTTAAACTCAAACTTCACTCAAAACATTATAAAAACAGTTTGCACTATCAACTCACAGCTAATACACGTAAGTTTAAACGAATCTGCTGACGTAAACTGCCGAGTAACAGAGAACATGAAAAAACATGATCGTTGAGGCTGCTTCCAGTCATGATATAATGAAACCGAAGATATGACACCACGCAGCTTCTGTCAAATGTCAAGTGACGTCAATATGTGACGATCCCGATATTTTTGTCATTTGTTGTTGTTTGTTTCTGCTATTTATATAACAGGTTAAACATTTGGAAAAACTGGTTTTTCAGAAACGAGTTCAATTGCCTCTACAATATCGCCTTATAGAAAATAATTCTAAAAATGACCATCATTATACCGGGTGTCCACTTATATTTTCCCCCATTTTAACTACCTATAACTTCTAAACGGCTCAAGATAGAAATATGCGATTTTCGCTGAAATGTTTTATTTTAGTAAAAGTTTTGTCTGAATGGATTGAATTTTTTATATCGCTTTCAAATACGAAAAAAAATGGCGGATTTTTGAAAAAAACGTTGTTGACTTTTTTTTAATGGAACACCCAGTATATTTTTTTGTAATTTGAAAGAAAGGTCATTCACCTATCCAGTGATATAAAGTTGTTCAAAATCGGTTGTCAAATCACTGAGTAATTAATTTTTAAAATGGGGGGTGCAACGTGGATATCACATACCTAAATAACATAACTGAGCAAAATGATATTATGTTATGTGATTTCCACATTGCATCTCTCATTTTAAAAATTAATTGCTGTCATTTCGCAACCGATTAAAAAAAAATTAATATCGCTGGATAGGTAAATGGCCGTTTTTTCAAGATACAAAAAAATATACTGGGTGTTTTAATAAAAAAAGTCAACAACGTTTTTTTTAATCCGTCATTTTTTATTTAAAAGCGATATAAAAATGGTCACTTACCTAAGAACTTGAAAAAGCGGTCATTTATCTATCCAGCGATATAAAAATTTTTAAAATCGGTTGTCAAATGACTGAGCAATTAATTTTTAAAATGAGGGGTGCAACGTGGATATCACATACCGAAATAACATAACTGAGCAAAATGATATTATGTTTTGTGATTTCCACATTGCATCTCTCATTTTAAAAATTAATTGCTCAGTCATTTCGCAACCGATTAAAAAAAATTTAATATCGCTGGATAGGTAAATGACCGTTTTTTCAAGATACAAAAAAATATACTGGGTGTTTTAATAAAAAAAGTCAACAACGTTTTTTTTTAAATCCGTCATTTTTTATTTAAAAGCGATATAAAAATGGTCACTTACCTAAAAAATTGAAAAAGCGGTCATTTATCTATCCAGCGATATAAAAAATTTTAAAATCGGTTGTCAAATGACTGAGCAATTAATTTTTAAAATGAGAGATGCAATGTGGAAATCACATAACTTGGTTAGTTATGTTATTTAGGTATGTAATATCCACGTTGCACCTCTCATTTTAAAAATTAATTACTCAGTGATTTGACAACCGATTTTGGAAAACTTTATATCTCTGGATAGGTGAATGACCTTTCTTTCAATTTACAAAAAAAATACTGGGTGTTCTATTAAAAAATAGTCAACAACGTTTTTTTTCAAAAATCCGCTATATTTTATTTCGTATTTGAACGCGATATAAAAAATTCAATCCATTCAGACAAAACTTTTACTAAAATAAAACATTTCAGTGAAAACCGCATATTTTTATGTTGGGCCGTTTAGAAGTTATAGGCAGTTAAAATGGGGGAAAATATAACTGAACACCCGGTATTATAGCTATTTCTCAATTAGAACAAAATGAGATCGATACTGAAATAATCTCACAGAATGGTGAAGATGACCATAAAAGAATCGGTAGATATGGAAACAGGAAGATATAACGTAAGAAATTGTGATCAAACTAAAAAACCTTCACACAAATTTCCACTGCAGAACAAGTTTCCAACGAAAATAAGATTTCACATCCTCTCAAAGACGGGACTGATGTAGATGCGATAAACCTTTTTAATAACGAAAGTATTGAAATTTAGTAGGTATTAATAAGGTTTTTCTCATTGTATTCAGTGAATGTCATATTCCACGAACATACGCCTGTTTTGGATTATTTCGACAACGAATATTTTACTGTACAACATAAGAAGTACGAAAGCAAATTGCAAATTACATTGTTGTTTATTGGAATGATTATTAGCGCCATTTACTTTCGTACTTCTTATGTTGCACAGTAAAATATTCGTTGTCGAAGTAATCCAAAACAGGCGTATGTTCGTGGAATGGCCCATACGTTAGTGTGATAATAATTTTAATGAAAACATCACTATTTTAAGTGCACATTTGCCTATTCTATCTTCAATAAATTCATAATTCACAAAAGTTTATATCCATTACTTTATCACTACGTTTCGTAAAAAGAAATTTAACATAAATAATCCGTAATTTTGTTACCAGAATGCTTCCACTCTTCATGTTATCATAGGTTATTTCAAATTGGCGCCGCTAACTAGTCACGTATTGACGTCATGCGCAGAACCGAACGAATTTGAAACACTTTGGTGTCATATCTCCTAAATTTATTGTATCATGCTTCCAGTGCATTGTGGGTGTAGAGAGTATAAGTGGGGGAAGCTCGGCTCAGTGCCAACCCATTCCCCGAACGCACAGCTCATCTGCACTCGACTGTAAGATGCGTCATTTTCGCGTCCGTTGCGCTACCTCAGATTAATAAAATTATACTTATCCAATTATTTATTGTATTTTTAAAACTCTAATGTAAAGGGATATCACTATAGCAGCCCAATATGCAGTTATTAGGATGTTCAAAAAAAAATTAAAAAACTCATGATTTTATTGAAATTTCGAAAGTTCAGATGCGTTGCGCTAGCTGGGGGTTAGGTATATATTTTTTTTCTTTTTTGCATTTTGATAACCCATAATAGAGACAAGTTTTTTTCGGTATAGCATTAAGAAAAAAAAATAAAAATTTTTTTCGGCCCACCCTAGTGGTTACTATGTTTATTCGCGTTATATAGCGGTTCTATAAGATTTGGAGATTTTGCAAAATTTTACCGTGAGTAAATGGACTACAGGAGGCGAAGCCGAAAAAGTACTTGAAAATAGAAAAATAACTGAGCGTTATTTTTCGTGATTTGTGGGTATTGAATGGCCTTTTATTCACATTTTAGCAAAAAAGCGACTATTTTCAATAATTTCAATATTGCCAAAAAACTAGATATTTTAGATGAAAATATTCAATATACATCTCTTTAAGTGAGGTTTTCTAAATTAAAAAAAATATAACAAAAAATTTATAGTTATAAAAAAAACAAAAATGTTTAAAACACATTTTACAATGTGGGTTTTTACGTAGTTACTATATTATGTGCAAAATATAGACACAATTAGTAGAACTCTAGGTATAAGTAAAACGATCGAAAACATCTACCAGAACAACCCAATACAAGTAAAAGTAGAAAATGAACTATAGAACTGACCCAAGTGAAGCTGGCATTGGGATAAGACATGGAGATTCCTTGAGTCCTTTATTATTCAACCTGATCATAGATGAAATAATAAAAAAAGTAAGAACCAAAAAAGGATACCAAATGGGAGAAAAACAACTTAAAATATTCTGCTATGCAGATGATGCAATACTAATCTCTCAAATCAGTCTAATCTCTCAAACTGAAGATGATTTACAACGTATGCTGCATCAATTTTATAACCGTCGGAAAATTTAGTGTGTTAATTTCCCCAAAAAGAAAAATGCATGAATATAACAGCAAATCCAATAAGATGTAAATTGGAGCTAGAGGAACAGGTCATAGAATAAGTTATTGAGTTTTAATATCTAGGCGTCACACTATTAACCTACGGATAGGTCAAAACAGAAGTGGAAGATCAAGTGAATAGAGCAAGCAGAGTCGCAGGTTGCCTGAATGACACAACATGGAGAAATACAAATTTCGGACAAAAAATGAAAGGAAGAATTTACAAAACATTCGTCAAATTTATAATGACATACGCGGGAAAAACACGACATGACAGAGAGGACAAAAAGATGGCTTGAAACAGTGGATATGAAAACCCTTCGAAAAATCGATGGTAAGACTGTATGGGACAGAGCTAGAAGTACATACACTGTGGGCCGAAATAAAGGAGTACATTTTTTAGTTGAAAATAGCTTTTTCGTTTTTTGGGCGATTTAATTTCTTTTTGCAGAGCTAATAGCCTAACATGTTCTTAACATGACAGCAAATATTGAGGAACAAATAACGTACAGGGACGGACTTATAAGAAAATTTATGTATGTAACGGTGCATTTGAGCTCGTTGAAAATGAAAACCGTCTTAGCTAAAATTGAACTGATTCGCTCTTTTGGTATGATAGCTATCTACAACACTTCAATAAAAAGGAAATTTTTCAAAATTACCGGATTCGCAAAATATCATTTTTTTATTAAATTAGGAAAATACAAAATTTTAACAAAAATAACACATTTATGAAAACAGTTTAATAGTTTTAAAACTTAGACTAAAATATTATGAATGTGGCCACCATTGTTGTTTATCAGTTCTTGAAGTCGTCTGTGCCATAAATTGATAGCCCCATTTATTAAACCCTGTTCAAAATTGTTCCAAACAAACTGCATTCTTTGTTTGAGCTGTTTCAGATTGGTACCATCAGAGATGGTTTCAAATTGTTGTCCGTCATACAAATTTTGTTCGAGAATTCCCCAAATTGAATAGTCAACCGGGTTTAATTCTGGGCTCTTAGGTGGCCATATTTCTGGCTCAATATAGTCCGGGCAAATTTAACTTAAGAATATCCTTGTATTGTGGAAAGTGTGCGAAGGAGCACCATCCTGCTTAAAAGTGTAATCATAATATACTTCTTTAATTTCAGGTAATAGGTGCTGCAAGATTTGTTCTTGATATGTTTCTGAATTAAGTTTTACCCCGGCATCAACAAAAATCGAGAAAAAACTAGATTTTCCCAACCTGGATATTGCAACAAAGACCATTACACCTTTTAGAAAATGACTTTTTTCAATTAAAAGATGCTGTATAAAAATTTCTCTCTTAAATTGTACGTCAGAGTACACCCTATTAATTTGGGTATTTTTAGGAGGCCGTATATAAAATATTTTTTCACCTGAAAACCATATTTTTCTAATATTTTCACGAGAGCGGAATTTTCTTAGTAGCAAATTACATCTTTCCAGTGTTTTTGATGTTTAAGATGGCAATCTTTTTAAATGATTCTTCAAACTGATGTGCGAGAAATCCTAGTTTCTTTTGCGATTTTCCTTGTTCCAACAGATTGGCCAGGTTGCAAATTTCCTAAAACAACCCTTACTCTAGCAATATTTTCTTCAGTTCTTGAGCTTCGTTTCCTCCTTCTTCCACTTTTATGTTCAATAGACCCATGGGTTTCCCTTAGATGTCTTAAGAACTTTCCTATTGTTCCAACATGCTAATTTTTCTCAGGAAATTCATTTACAATTTTTCTTGCACCATAATTATATTTTTCACGGTAATATTTAATTAATATTCCTTTAAATTTTTAAGACATTTAACAAAAATTACTGCTAATATGAGGCAAAGACGATGGAAAAGATGTAATTTATTGTTAAGAGGGTTTTGTTCTGGAGAACATATTAGAAAAGGGCTCGAATAAGATTTCCCAATTTAAATAAAAAATGATATTTTACAAATTCGGGATTTTTTAAAATTATATGGCGAAGGCGTGTTCTGAACATTATTAAAAAAAAATGATATTTTGCGAATCCGGTAATTTTGAAAAATTTACTTTTTACTGAAGTGTTCCGGATAGTTAACCTGCCAAAAGAGCATATGAGTCCAATTTTAGCTAAGACAGTTTTCATTTGCACCGAGCTCAAATGCACCGTTACATAAATTTTTTTATAAGGCCGACCCTGTATGCTTTTTTGCTTCCAAATTTGCAGTCACGTTGAGGACATGTTAGGCTATTAGCTCTGCAAAAATAAATTAAATCGCCCAAAGAAAAAAAAGTTATTTTCAACTAAATATGTACTACTTTATTTCGGCCCACAGTGTATATACGACGAGGATGCAAGGTGGAAAACATTAATAACTGAGTAAGAAAAAGAAGCGTATGATCGAATAACCACATAAGCCAAATGACAACAAATAGAGCAGTAAGGACGGCGAGAAACAGTTCCCCAAGAGGAAGACGATCACTGGGGGAAGACAACGAAAACGATGGAACGACAACTTTCTGGAGGTACATTGAAAAAACAGACAGAGTCATGTCTATACAAAAAGAAGAAGAGGAAAAAAAAGAAACTAATATTCTAATTTAAGTACAGTCTACTATAGCGTACTAATGTTCTTAGTTAGATTTTTCAAAGCAAATTCCCCTTTACTTAAAAATAAGTTATATCGTAAAATTTAAATTTTCTCAGAATTCTTATAAAACAAGAAAATTTTGTATTGTTATCCAGTGCAAAGATCAGATAAACATAAAATATATAAAAGAATTTGCTGCTTGTGCTTTCTGTCGTCTGCTCATACAAGAAAGTATCGTCAGAATCCAGCGGGCGTTAGATGTTGTCTACCAGTTTAAAAGCGTTGTCGTACAATCGATAAAGCTTTTTAGAGCTCTCTATTACATCAACTATCGACAAGAGTATTCCTGTGTAAAATTTTGATATTTTTTTTATTGAAAAATTTACCGCATCCACCATGAGGTGATTAGCGGGAATACACTGTAAGAATACGGTTCCAATAACTTACAGTCTATAATATACAAGAATAGAAAACTGCTAAACGCCGTAAAAATGAGTGGCGCATAAAATATTCCAGCTACAAAAGATCTGATATGAATATTACGTGGCGCAAAAATGTATTTTCATTTTGATGAAAAACAAAATTCTAGTTTTATTTTAAAAGATTTTTTCATAAAATTTGCCCAACTTGAAGTAAAACGCGCCACAAAAGAGTAACTTTGGTACAGTTTGAATTTTTAAACTCTACTTAACTCTGCATAACTCTGTTATTGTTTCCTCATGGAGTTCGCGGTTTTGTTGGAGAAAACCATTACCTGTTTTTAATACACCCAGGACTTTGTACAGTAGGAAATACTCACCACAGCAGACAACCAGCGTTATCGTGCCAAAAGAATTTATTTCTATGGACTTGCAACTCGACTTTTAACCGGCTGTTGTGTAAAAGCTAAGTTTATTTACCTTTTGAATTTGAACTGAATATTCAGATCTTTTTCTTGCGGTACACCCGCCAGAGCTCCAAATGGGGCTGAGAATGTTGATTGTTTTCTAAGCTTTTCGTAGTCTCATATGAATATCGTCTTCCATAGCACCGTTTTCTGTTATGATAGTTTCAAGGTATGTAAAATTGTCCACATTTTCAATTTGCGAGATATTAGTAGTAAATTACAATACTAATTATAGTGAATAATTAGCATGTTATTAAACGGTTGTAGAAAAAAGTAATTATTTATTTTTAACGTATTACCCGTATCGCTATTTAAATAACATAATTTGTAAACTACAGTGGAATCCCGGTATAACGAACCCCGATAAAACGAATTTTTTTAAATCCCCTTCAAACATCCATAACACTAAAAAATACCCCTATGTAATGAACTATTTCTATTTTAACCCTCGATATAACGAATTTTTACGATTTGAGGAGATTAATTAAAACCCCTGTATAATGAATATTCTTCTTCTCCTTTACGTGCCATCTCCGCGACGAAGGTTGGCAATCATCATTGCCATTTTCACTTTCGACACTATAGCCCGAAAGAGTTTAGTTGAGCTGCATATAAAACAATCCTCTGAGAATTCTCAGCCAAGACATTTTTCTCCTACCTATGCTGCGCCTTCCTTGAATCTTTCCCTGCATAATTAATTTTAGGAGTTCATATCTGTCACCACGTGTTATATGACCCAAGTATTGAAGTTTTCTTATTTTGATGGAATCCAGTATCTCCCTGCTGTTCTGTATTCTCCTTAGTACTTCCTCAATGGTTATTCTGTCTGTCCAAGAGATTCTCAGCATTCTTCGATACGTCCGCATCTCAAATGCTTCCAATCTATTAATGCATTGTTTATTGAGAGTCCATGTCTCCACACCGTACAAAAGAACAGAAAATACATAACATTTTAGTACTCGCTTTCTAAGATCTAGGCTGAGGTCTCTACTACACAATATTTGTTTCATATTATTGAATGCACTTCTAGTCTTTTCTATTCTAATTCGGATTTCTTTGGTGTAATCGTTTGTTTCACTAATGTTCGTCCCTAAATAGTTATAATTCTGAACTCGTTCTATCTTCTTATTATTTACGTGTAGATTGATGTTCCTAATATTTTTCTTTGATATAACCATGGATTTCGTTTTCTTTATGTTTAGTGACAGACCAAATTCTTCACTTGTTGCAACAACCTTATTTAAAATTCTTTGTAGATCTGTAATAGTTTCTGCTATTAGTATTGTGTCATCGGCGTATCTAATTCACATATGGGTAGGCCATTTATTTTTATGCCTGCTACTTCATCTTCTAATGCTTTTTTGAATATTTCCTCTGAGTATGCATTAAACAGTGACGGCGACAAGACACAGCCCTGTCTAACTCCTCTTTTGATTTTTATTTTATTGGTGTTAAATTATTTATTCTTATGACAGCTTCTTGTTCATAATACAGATTATTTATTATTCTTACATCCCGTGTGTCGATGTTCTTTGTTCTCAGTAGTTTTATTAACGGATTATGTTTCACTGTATCGAATGCCCTGTTATAATCTAGGAAGCAGACATAGATGTCCTGGTTTACATCTAAACATCTCTGTATTAGCACATTTACTGCAAATAATGCTTCTGGTTCCTTGAGCATTATGAATCTCCGCATATGAATCTCCGCATAATGAATATTGAGGGGTACCAAACCCTATATAACGCACACAACCCCTATATTACGCATTTCCCCGTTCCAGACCTCGGTTTAGCGTAGTTGAGTATAGATAGTGGCGACTCACAGACAAGTCCAGACATGAAAACAATCGGGCCTGCTTCCCGCCCCCTACCAAACAACCAATCCAGTGCCGGGATAAAAATGTACCTGTTGGAGGTTCCATACTCCAAGAAAAGGCTCAACAGTTTGCAGAAAAATTAGGGCACGCAGACTTTCGAGCAAGTAATGGCTGATTGAATCGGTTCAAAAAGAGGCACGAAATTAGTCTCAAAAAAGTTTGTGGTGAAAGTGCTGCCGTGGATGATGTAACTTGCGAAGATTGGAAAGCTAAATTGCCAGACTTGACCCGTGGATAAAATGCAGGTGATATCTACAATGCTGATGAGACAGGTTTTTTTTAAGTGCCTTCCGGACAAAACGTTACCGTTGAGACTATGTATTACATATCGTCGGTCTAATAAGCAAATTGCCTAAATCAATTATTTGCGAAAATTGTTTTTTGGTATCATCTAGTAGTAGACGTTAAAAGCTACCGTCTGACATTTCCCACAAGCGCCATTATTATTTTATTTCACGCCAATTTCGCTAAACGAATTTTCCTGAAGTCCAAACGTTCTTTCCCATTCATACGAATATTGCCTATGTCAGTGTTTCTGAAGTTGTTTTTATTGAAAACGTTAGAAAATGTAAGTAAGTAAAGATATTTTGATTTAGCCATACCATACGGCTCACACTCCCTCTAAGGGAAAAATTGACTCATCTGATTGAGCTCTGGTGGGACTATTTCCGTGTTATCGAGCCCTCTAGGTGAGTTGGTATGCAGTGCAGGTGTATCTCCTAAAAATTTTCGTACACATCTGGCCGTTGCGAGTAGTACAGCTTTCTGTATGGTCTTGTAAAGATGTTCATTTAGACCCAGCTTTTTTATGCTTTCGAGGAGGTTCTTCGGAACGACTCCAGTGGTAGACATAATAATAGCTATCATCTGGGTACTTTGCATTCTCCATTGTCTTCGTATTTGAATTTCCAGATCTCTGTACTTGGTGATCTTTTCAGTAAATTTATTACGTAGATTATTGTTGTTAGGTATCACCACCTCAATTAGTGTTGTTTGTCTTGTTAATTTATTAACTAGTACAAGATCTGGTCTATTGTGTGCCTCTGTTTGCTTTTTGGGAGCACAGTGCGGTCCCAGTATAGCTTGTAGTTGCCATCCTCAAGCATACTCTCAGGAACGTATTGATAATATAGAAGATGGTCCGTTTGGAGAAGTCCCCGCTTGATAGCTATCTCTTGATGAAGGATTTTTCACATTGCGTCATGGCGTTCCTTGTATTCGGTTGCAGCAAATGCCTGACAGCCCCCTGTAAGATGTTGGATGATTTCTTGGGTTTGGCATCCATATCGGCATTTGTCGTTTTGGACCTGAGGTTCTTTGGTGATATATTTCAGGTAATTTTTGGTTGGTATAACCTGATTCTGAATGGCTAGTAATGAACCCTCCGTTTCAGGGAACATCTTTCCTGATGTCAACCAATAGTTCATTGCGCAAAATGTTTTCATTAATATTTTGATTATTATTATTAATATGGATATAGTATAATAAGTACTACTGCGGTAAATTCGTGCAAATATTAATAAGAATTGCACATTTAATGATACAAGCATATAAATTGGGCCACATATACTGCACATATAAAGGTTCAAATTTAGATATGAGGCTATCTCAGATTTTGCCTTTTACAAAAATGGCGGACATTCAAAATGGGCGACTATACATATGTGACTAATAGCACGATATCTTTTGAATGAAAAGTCCGATTTCAACCAAATTTGGTACATAGGTTCTTTTTGTGATTTACAAGATCTGTGTCATGAACTGGAAGAATCGGTTTACCAGAAGTTGTATTTTTCCTGGTTTTTTATGTAAAACTATTTTATATTATGTAAATTATTTATTTTCAATTTTTTTACCCTGTATATATTAATTTTTCATAATGGTAATACCACCATTGAAAAAAGCGTAAGAATATGTTTTAGAAAATATTTTGAACTTTTTAGCTATGTTAATTACCATTTAATAAATGCATAACGTATCTTCACATGTATCTTTGTGTGGCAGATTCGTGCAAATATTATAAGAATTATTGTGAATTTAACGGTAGAAGCATATAATTTGGACCACATATACTACACATATAAAAGTTCAAATTCAGATATGAGGCCATCTCAGATTTTGCCTCTTACAAAAATGGCGAGTATTCAAAATGGCGGCTATACATATGTGAGTAATAGCACGATAGCTTTTGAACGAAAAGTCCGATTTCAGCCAAATTTGTCATCAAGGTTGTTTTTTGGATAAATATGATCGAGGTTTTGAACCGGAAGAATCGGTTCACAAGAAGTTGTGTTTTTACTGTTTGTTTTTATGTAAAAATCTGTTGTTGTTTTCAATTCTTTCACCCTGTATATATTAATTATTCAAAAAGTTAATACCGCCATTGAAAAGAGTGTAAAAATAATTTTTACGAGAGATTTTGAACTTTTTAGTTATGTTAATTACAATTTAATAAATGCATAACTTATCTTCAGATGTACCTGTGTGCGTCAGATTGATTTTGAATGCCCGCCATTTTTGTAAAAGATAAAATCTGAGATGGCCTCATATCTAAATTTGAATCTTTGTATGTGTAGTGTGTGTGGTACAAATTATATGATATAACCATTTGCACGTTATAACCATCTTATATTATTTGCACGAATCTGCCGCACATAGGTTTATAGGTACATGTGAAGATACATTATGCATTAATTAATTGGTATTTAACGTAACTAAAGAGTTAAAAATATTGCCTAAAAATATTTTTACGCTCTTTTCAACGCCGGTATTAACTTTTCGAAAAATTAATATATACAGGGTGAAAGAATTATTAGAAAAACAACATGTTTTTACATAAAAATCAGGAAAAACACAACTTCTGGTAAATCGATTCTTCCGGTTCAAGACTTTGGTCTTGCACATCAAAAGAAGAACTTATATACCAAATTTGGTTGAAATCGGACTTTTCGTTCAAAAGTTATCGTGCTATTAGTCACATATGTATAGTCGCCATTTTGAATGCCCGCCATTTTTGTAAAAAGTAAAATCTGAGATGGCCTTTTATCTAAATTTAAACCTTGATGTGTGTAGTATATGTGGTCCAAATTATATGCTTCTACGATTAAATTCACAATAATTCTTATAATATTTGTACGAATCTGTCACACATAGGTACATGTGAAGATACATTATGCATTTATTAAATGGTAATGACCATAACTAAAATTTTTAAAATATTTTCACTAGTAATACCACTAGAGGTCAAATTATTGCCGGAAATTTTTTTGAGATCATGAATATTTTGAAAATTTCCCGAGTCGCAGACGAGGGAAATTTTCTAAAAATATTCATGATCAAATAAAAATTTCCGGATATTAATTTGACTTCGCGTGGTATTCGGTAAGAGAATTCCACACCAAATTTGCATTTGAAAATCCAAAGCTGCATGAACAGATTAATAGCGCGCCATAGCTTTGTCAGCAATTATTTAGGCTTTCAAATTCGTAATTTCTACTCATTGTAGTTGCATGGGAATACCATTTCAAGATAGAAAATAGTATATTCTTCAATTTTACATAAGTTTTGTGTAACTACAAGTGATAGAAAATGAATCAAAACTAAATTATGTAAACAAATAAAAACCAGTCTGTCAAAAATGTTCTGTTATTGTAAAGGTCAAAAAATTTCCACTATAATTCGCTGTTGGGTACCCCACGAGCAAAAAATTTCCGATAAAATACCTCCGTTGCCATGGTGATCTGTCAAAATAACGTATTTTGATTGGTTCAAAATTACAGGTGTGGAATTTTCTACAAAATAATTTTATGCTCTATTCAATTGCGGTATTACCTTTTTGAAAAATTAATATATACAAAGGGAAAAAATTGAAAAAAAATATATTTTTTACATAAACAACCAGTAAAAACACAACTTCTGGTAAACCGATTCTTCTGGTTCACCACATCCATCTTGTAAATTAAAAAAAAACCTATATACCAAATTTGGTTGAAATCTGAAGTCTCGTTCAAAAGTTATCGTGCTATTAGTCATATATGTATAGTCGCCAATTTGAATCCCCGCCATTTTTGTAAAAGGTAAAATCTGAGATGGCCTCATAACTAAATTTGAACCTTTATATGTGCAGTATAATATGTGGTCCAAATTATATGCTTGTATCATTAAATGTGCAATTGTATCACCTATCGGCCGCACTATAGAAAGTTTATGTAAATATTTTGTTTAATTAATTTTGGTCAATTAGTTATTGGAAGGAGTTAGACAATTTTCTTTTTTTTTTATTTTTGTTCCAAAGTTTTTTGTCTCTCCTGTAAAATTTTCAATTTGTTACTTAGTCAATTTCCTTATTAGACCGACGATATTTGTTAAAATTTTGCCCACGGTTGTTCCAAATTTTAAGTTTATTTTAACGTTAATGTTTAATTGGACAGTTTGATAAAAAAGCGTCGTTTTTGGTACGTGCTGGTGTACCTGTTAAATGGTGCCTGGTGTTTAATCATGTATTATGTACAACATCAATGCTAAAAACAATGTTTGTCAATGTATCCATGACTGTATCCTGTATCATTTTAAAAGGTCTTTACCCATATATTTTTAATTTTAGTGGCTTAGCATGTTCCTGTCCAGCACTGATGATGATATGTATTCAGATCGAAAACGTTCTGCATTTGTGATGTAGCCATTAAGGGAATTTTAATAAACTATATACCTTTTGCAAAGGATTTTATTTAAATTTTTGCTGATTGCATAACTCCTAGTACCTATTTATCATTTGTCATGTTCATATAATTTAATCATCACATATTTCACAATTTTACATTTATGTTCGAATATTTCTAACACCAATATATTATGGATATTTGATAATGTTTTATTTTCAACATCAACGTTGGCTGAAGTAACAAAATAGTTCATAACGTCGGAGAGACAATCTGTCACTGGCATACTTCTAAAGTTCTTTCACCTTTCAGTTCAGTTGACACTCAATTTTCATTATGTGAGGTTCAGTCCTTGCATATCACATCCACATGGGTTAGACTCCTGTGTTTTGCAACATCCGTCTGTTTTTATAAAAATATGTACCTCGTATCATTTAAGATCTTGAAACTTTTAAATGGTTCTTACCCATAACTTTTTGGTGGCTCACGCATGCATGCTATTGTAAGTATTGTAAGATATTGTAAGTTAACTTTTATAAAATTGTCTATTATTAATTAGGTTATACTTACTATTTTAGGGCTTAACACTGATGATGGATTACTTATTAATCCGAAAACGTTTTGTTTTGTGATGTAACCCTTATTGGGGTCTTCTAAATATACCTTTTACAAAGCATCTTGTTGTTTTTTGTGATTTATGGTATACAGCCAGCTACAGGAATTTTATTTTCCTCGTGGATTGTTAAATTTTTTATGTTTTTTTCTTTAATTGGTATGTTACATACACTTAATTAGTTATGCTTGAATAAAGTCCAAACATCAGTATTTCCAAATAAAACTTTATGATTATTTTATCCTGACAAAATACTAAAGAATATCAAAAGTTTAATATGAACCCTAAAAATAAATAAGTAAGCAATGGCTTTGTTTTCTTACATACTCATAAACTTTGAACTCCCATGCACAGTCATGCTCCTTTTTCTAACTTTGTCTTTCATATTTTCAAGGTAAACAAGAACTTCTATAATTGGTCTCAGCTTTCAACAAATATGTACGAAAGCACTTTTCAACTCTCTGGGGAGTTCACTTGGCTGCTAAACTAAAAGTATATCAAATATTTTCCACAAAATTCCGAAGCCCGTCCATTTCACTGTAAGGCTTATTTCAAACTAAAGTTTGGGAAACTTTCTTCAGAGCAGTATATAATACAAGGTAAATTCAAAAATAACTGAATTACTTTGAGAATTGGCGTTATTATAATAATTATTTTTTAATAACAAAAGTATAGTTTTATTAGTACCCCAATTTGCTTATTTAAAGTACCATTCCCGTCATAAAAAACTGGTACATCTGTGTTCAGACTGGATACAATAGTTCGTGAATCACTTCATTGTTGCCATAACAGATAACGGAATTGCACTAAATCTAAATACAAAAAAATGACATTTAAAAATGTATAAAGGTTTTAGATAGGTATTATTTTTATCACTACCAATTGACTATCATTGAAGAAATCTGGGAAAGCTTGGACGAAGATGAAAATTTATAACTAAATTTATTTCTCAGTGCCCAGAAGATTACAAGAAGTGATTAATAATAATGGAGCTATGACAAAATATTTCAGCAGTTTCGAATTGTAATACATATATTTAAATTCCACACTTTTTCACTGTAAAAGTTATTCATATTGTATTAATTTCAAATCATTTTTTTTATTTGTCCCGTGTGTTTATTCTAGTATCCCACAACTCAATAGAGCTTTGTATTTACAGTACAATTTACAATAAACCAATCACGCTTCTCGATTTTAATTTAAACATAATAGTCCAGTCGGGTTAGACGAATAACAGGCCTAACCTTGCATTAGGAGCTGCCCCAAATTTTATTTTTTTATTCCTTAGGGGGGGGGTCAATAGTAGTGCAAATTTAAAATCTCGACTGAATTCCGCCGTTGCGCCATCTTGATTTTAAACGAGAACTGTTTTTGCACAATATCTCCGCTATTTTCAACTTTTCGACAAAAAGTATAACAACCAAAATTGTTGAAAATGTGATTTTCTATTATTTCTATTGTTACAATTTTTTCGTGCCGTCGATATTTTCCGAGTTATGGCGGAAAATAGTGACAGTTAGGGCATAATTATTGAATTATCTCGTTTATTATTAGTTTTACGACAAAAATGTTCTTATAAAAAATTGAGAGAATTAAATTCTACATAATTTTAATCTCTTTTATTTTTTTGCTTAAGTTAATATTTAAGGTAGTACGTATGGGATAATAGCGCGAGCGTAAGACCTGATTGATTTTGTAGCAATTGTTTTTGTTCAATATCTACGCCATTTTCAACTAAAATCGTTCCAAATATGATTTCCTACAATTTCTTTGTAACAATTTTCTTCATGCAGTTGATATTTTCCCAGTTAAGAGGGAAAATAGTGAAAAGTGGTGGGGGAGCATAATTACTGAGTTGAATCTTGTTTCCGAGCTGCCCCAAATTTTATAATTCTGTCCTTTAGGGGAGATCAATAATAGTGTAAATTTAAAATCTCGACTGAATTCCGCGGTTGCATTAGCCGCCATATTGATTTTAAAGGAGAACCGTTGTTGCTTAATATCTCCGCCATTTTCAACTTTTCGACAAAAATGGTAGGGACTAAAATTGTTGGAAACGCAATCTACTACAATTTCTTTTCAACAATTTTGTTATGCGATTAATATTCTCCGAGTTAAGGGGGAAAATAGTAGAAGCGGAGGGGAAGCATAATTATTGAATTGTCTCATTTATTATTAACTTTACGACATAATTGTACGTAAACAAAAATAAAGAGGATTATATTTTATACAATTTTTAAAACTTCCAATAAAACACCAGCCAAACTAAGTACATAGAAGACATAAAAAATAACTTATATGCATTAAGTTCACTTAATTTTATTAACTAGCGGGTTTTATTGATTGAATTTGTCTGTCGATAATTAAGTTTCATGTCAGCTAACATATTTTAATATTTCAACAATTTTTTTTAATTTTGGATCCTGTTGGGAGGAATTTTTCCATTCCCCCCTCGTAGACCCGCCACTGGTTCTCTCGAAAAATTGTAGTAAGTCGCAATTGCAACAATTTCAGTCCTTACACTTTTTGTCGAAAAGTTAAAAATGTCTGAGATATTGAACAAAAACCATTGCTATAAAATCAATCAGGTCTTACACTCGCGCTTTTACCGCATACGTACTACCTTAAGTATTGATTTTATAATAAAAATAGAAGAAATCAAAATTGTTCAAAATTTTATTCTATTCATTTTTGTATGGATTCAAACTTGTTGTAAAACTAATAGTAAACGAAATAATTCAATAAATAAATAATTATGCTCTAACTGTCACTATTTATTCCCCATTACTCGGAAAATAACGACCGCACGAAAAAACTTATAATAAATGAAATTATAGAAAATCGCATTTTCAAAAATTTCAGTCTTTACATTTTTTGTCGAAAAGTTGAAAATGGCGGAGATATTGAGCAAAAACCGTTCTCGTTTAAAATCAAGATGGAGGCTAACGTAACGGTCAAATTCAGTCGAGATTTTAAATTTATACTACTTTTGTCCCTCCCTAAAGATTAGAAAAATAAAATTTGGGGCAGCTCGTAATGCAAAGTCAAATGCTATCCCGACTGGGCTATAATAGTTATGTCTAGATTTATTAACTATTTATCATTTGACAAGATCAACTTACACAACTTGAAAAACGCGATTTTCGGTTATAAGAGTTGGACCATTTTTTTTGACGCGAAGTGTACATCTCAGCGTGTTTAAATTCATCTTTCAAAAACGCGCGTCCTTTAAAATTACCAAGTACCTACATAACATCAACAGTTTTAAATATTGATCTGTGACCAGTTTTTGAACAGGGTCATGTCTCCTTAAGGGGGTAGGTGTCAAATTTCGCGCCAAAAAACTACATTATTACTGAGGACCGAAAATCTCTTAGAATATCCAAAAAGTGTCTTTTGAATGAGATATTTGAAATTAAAAAATCACATTGTAGGAGTTTTCGACTTTCGGTCTTCGATATTAATACAATCTGTCTGTCATTCTGCGTTTAGAATGTTAAAAAAAATAGTTTTCTCGGGATTCGAAAAAAAAAAGAATACATTTAAAACACATTGTCGCGAAATTTTGCGACTACTCCCTTAAAGTGAATTCTTTATCATCGGCGTCGTGTCATTATAATTTTATATTTTATTTAAATTATTATGTAATTTAAGGCAAGGGTTTCTATAACCAAAATGTAGCTAGTTTCAATTACTATCAATATGTTTCTCTAATAATGGCCCGTCTGAATCGAAAATGTTTTGAAGATATTTATAATTCATCTAGATGATTTTTTCAAATTGTTGATGATGTATTACTTATAATACACATTAACATAATACACATATATTAATATACATATATAATATACAAAAGATGTTTTTTATTTGATTGTAAATTTGATTTATTTACACTATGGTATATCGCCAACAAATGGAATTTTCTTTTTTAATAATCTAAATGAAGATAGATTCGTCTATGTCATTGATTATAAAACACCGACTGTACACTGTAGTTATTAATCAATGTCTATGTACATAGAGAAAATAATATATCGTACGACAAAGAGGAAGATATTATTTATTTGATTCTAGTTTCTAGATCAATGTCTGCATTATGAGCGTCGTTGAGGGAGCCGGCATATCAAGAACCTCTATCAGCGTCTGGACAGTGAGCTTCACTGGGAGACTTGAAACAAGGATATGCACACAAGAATATAAAGAATTAATTTGAAAAACAGAAAAGAATTGACAGTAGAACATGCCGGAACAAATATAATGGAACATGCCGGAACAAAAAAATATGGAGATATTTGGAACGGACTGCGGAAAGATGTTGAGGAATATATTGGGAGATGCGACAATTGCCAAAGGCATAACCATTTAATAATAATAATAGTCTCCCGTTTTATACCGCTCACGTGGCTTTGGGAGTACAGCAGTGTAGTCTGCTATATCTAGGGCCTACGGTATACAAGGAAGGTAACAGGGCCATTGCTACGCTTCAACCGCCTATTATTACCCCTGGTTTTACCCAAGGTACTCATTTTATTCAGGCTGAGTCGACTTGGGGCCTATAAACATTTTAAAAATGTTTAGTTGTTCTTGCCGGCGGTAGGATTTGAACTCCGGACCACCGGCACGCGAGCCAAGCACACTACCGCTTAGCTACGCCGGCCCTTTTAATCATGACTAAAATATCCGTTACTGTCACATCGGCCGTCACGAATGCGTTTGACACAAAATTTTATTGATAAAGTATGCCCATTGGAAATGGATAACGACAGGGGGGATAATGGATAGGTCGATAAGTAATAATGAGTAAATAAGTCGAAATCGAAGTCAAATCATTAGTAGCAAATTTTATTTTGAAGTATAGAGTAGGTACCTAGAACAACAGTGACATACCAATGCTCAGAATTTTCAGTATTTTTGACAAAACACCGGTTTTCGGTTATACCGTTTTTTTTTGCTTACGGTTTAACCTGGCGGTTATAACCGGCCAAAAAACCGGTTTTTGGAAAAAGCGGTTTTTGGTTTTTTAAATCCAATAGGTTACAATGTTACATTTACAATGCACTTTAGTTTGCGATACTCCACTCGACTGGATACTCCATATCAATATGATCAAAATTAGTACTATCGAAAGAACATCAATATCAATATAAATAAAACACAATTTTTAATAAAACCATTTATTCTATTAATTATTATATTTATTTATTATTATTATACAGGGTGAGGCAAATAAAGGGCCTATTAGAAATATCTCGAGAACTAAAGGCAACAGAATCATGAAAATTGGAATAGAGGGGTTTTGAAGGATGATCTATTAAATGAAAATATTTTCATCTCTTTGCAACTTCCGGTTATACCGGAAGTTGCTTATAACTTCGTTTTTTTAATGGGACACTCTGTATATTTTTACATTTTTGGATTCTCTTCGATGTCTTCTTTCTTAAAATATGAGGTTTTGTAATATTATACAGGGTATTTTAAAAGATAATTACGTTTTTTATTAATTTCGTAGCAAAATTAACACCCTGTAGAATTGTAGTAGTTTGACATCTAAAACTCTACTTACGTTCAAATGATTTTTAATATACTCTACTATTGTTAAGAATCATTAGTATAGCTAAATTTTTAATTTTAGTTTACAGGGTTGGTCGAAACTCGGAATGAGTATTTTCTGAGTTTTCTTAAATGGAACATCCTGTATTTTAGTATTGTAATGAAATGATATTTTATGGTACTTTTTTATTTCTTAAGCATTCCCTATACCTAACTGCTTTAATTTGTGCTTAATTGTTAATCGCACCAACAATTTTAACTAAGTAGGTATTTCGATAGCTAAACCATTATTGGTAATTTTAAGGACCAGTCTGGATTAATATGTATTTATTTCTGAAAAATTATTTGGGATTGAGTATTTTCACGGCCAACCTAATAAAATTTTACGTATTTTTTGTTGCAATTAATGTTTAGCTTGAATCACCAATAACTCACAAATTAAAGCAGTTAGGTATAGGGAATGCTTAAGAAATAAAAAAGTACCATAAAATATCATTTCACTACAATACAAAAATACAGGGTGTTCCATTTAAGAAAACTCAGAAAATACTCATTCCGGGTTTCGACCAACCCTGTATACTATAATTAAAAATTTAGCTATACTAATGATTCTTAACAATAGTAGAGTATATTAAAAATCATTTGAACTAAGTAGAGTTTTAGATGTCAAACTACTACAATTCTACAGGGTGTGAATATTGCTACGAAATTAATAAATAAACGTAATTATCTTTTAAAATATCCTGTATAATATTACAAAACCTTATATTTTAAGAAAGAAAACATCGAAGAGAATCCAAAAATGTAAAAATATACAGGGGGTCCCATTTAAAAAAAAAACGAAGTTATAAGCAACTTCCGGTATAACCGGAAGTTGCAAAGAGATGAAAATATTTTCATTTAATAGATCATCCTTCAAAACCCCTTTATTACAATTTTCATGATTCTGTTGCCTTTAGTTCTCGAGATATTTCTAATGGACCAGTTATCTGCCTCACCCTATATATTTATTGATTATTATTATATATAATGTAGCGTAAGGTTAATATATACATATTGCAATAATATACAATTTAACCCAACCATTTCAACTTAATAAAAAATTTCCCAGACTCTTTCAAATGGAATTTAAAAAAACTAATATCAACATAAATATTTTACTTAAAAATAAATTGGATAATGCAATTACTAAGCAACAACATTTTTGTTTATTTAGTATTATTTTGTATTTTGACAACGACACCCGACTTGGGCGTCGAAACGTTAATAAAATCATTTTTAGGTAAAATTGTGGCTTATTTCCCATTTGAATATACTTGATTAATGCAATTTATCTTTTATTTTTATTATCATCAAAAAAAAATTATCATGTATTTCTTTTAACACGTTTGTATATTCGTATAATAGGTACATTTTAACTCATTTAATAATTCTTTGTATGGGTGTATCGTTTTGAAAACGTAGGAAAATGCTTGGAGATTCTTATTCATAATCGGTAATTCGATATTCATAGTCAGAACATTATTTTTTGGAATCTGAAAAAGTCATTCACCCACTTTCAATGTCAAGAGTCAAGTGTGAAACATAGATGATGTTTGGGTCTACTTCAACCAGATCATTTCTTATGTAAATATTATGATTACAAATACCTTTTCAACGAAATATTATAATAAAATCAAAAATAAACAACCATTTTCAATTTCGTTGCAAAACGAAAATAGAGCCGCATCATATTATAGTCCAATTAGAGAGTGCAGCAAGCACCTCTACCGGTTTCGAGAATTAATAATCTTATATAATAATATTTTTATTATGATAAAACTTAATTGTTTCTGGCTGATGTGAGTTTGCACTTTCAGTTTGCTTCTGTATTTATAAAATAAAATTTGAATTATGGTTTTGCTTGGAATAATTACTTGAGAATAATAATTATGATTATGATCCAAAATAATACCTAACCTAATTCTAATCACCGTAAAAACCTAATAACCGGTTTTTACTTTAAAAAGAAAAACCGGTTATAACCGGGACAAAAAAACAACCGGTAAAACCGGTTACTGCAAAGTAAAAAAAAACGGTTTTAGGTTAAAACCGGTAGGTTTTTCCCATCCCTAATGTGAATTTAAGAAGATCTCTATCACAACTTCCCCAAAATGTCTCAATAACTGTATAACAACGACACATGACGATACTGCATTTAACGAGAGGGAGTTTTACTTCGGTTTTTAGCCTCAATTGACGTTGTCTAATCATCTTTTCCTACATCGTCCCAATGATCTTTTTTCATTTGGCGATTTGTTTCTTGCTATTCATACTATTCTATTTTCTGTCATTCTTTTTACAAATGTGTTGATTGCATTCTATTTTTCTTCTCTTGGTCTACATGTTTATTTCCTCTATACCACATCTTGCTCGTATTTTATTACTCTGTCTTTTGAAGTTTGGTTTGTTATTTTTCGTAAGACCTTGATTTGTGCTGTTTTCAGCAGTCTTTTTGTTTTCGCCGTATCTGCTCTGGTTTCCGCTGTGTACGTCATTTCCGGTCTTATTGTTGATTTATATATCCTAGTTTTCGTTTCCGTTGTGAGGTATTTGTTTATCCAGATTGTGTTGTTGAGACATCCTGCTGCTCTGTTCGCCATGTTAATTTGTTTTTGTACTTTTTCTTCCGCTTTTCCGTAGCTTGACAGTTTAATTCACAAGTAATCCGTTTCCATCACTTCTTTTATTATTTTGTTATTTACGACCAGTTTACATGGTCTTGGTTCCGCTAATATCACCATAGATTCAGTTTTCTCTGTTAAGATCACCATGTTGTATAATGATCATCGTGTCTTCAAATTCTTGTATATGCCGTAAAATCCGGATTATAAGCATGACAGAAAGGTCAAAATAAGCACTTATATAAGCAAAAATTGTCGCAAGAAAAAGCAAAGCTTTATGAAATAAGCAAGGTTCAAGAAAAAAAAAACGTGTAAGTAAACATGGATATAATGATATAAATACGAATAAAGGACATTAACATTAAACTGAATTTATTTTTAATTATCGTATTATTAACAAGAGATAAAAAATTACCAAAGTGTTAAGCTGTAATATAATAAAAAAATCGAAAAATAATTAACATATTAATATATTTTTTATTCATGACCATTAGCCTAAAAACAATTAACAATAATAAGTTTTCCAAATTTTCTTGTAAAAAGCTATGTCTTCTATCTGTATACATATATTTATACGTAGAAAAAGTTCTTTCAACATCTGCAGATGTAATTAGTGCGTATTTAAATTTAGTTAGACAAATGTACCGGTACTCTTTTACAACAATATAATAAATTTGGGCTGTCTGCAGACAAATATTAGTTTATTACATGACAGGTATAACGATGGGTTTTCCCGTTTATCTCCTAAGCCTAAGGGATTAAAATTCTTATGGTTTATTGAATTATTAGAGTTTTACAGTTCTGTATACATCATAGAATTTTGCTTAAGACAGTAAGCAACATGAAATTTCACCATAGTTTATCATAAGAACTAAAATAAACAAAGATATGCAACATATGTTTAAAATAAGCATTTTTGCTAAAAATCCTAAATATAAGCAAAAAATGCAAAAAAAGCAAAATGCTTATAATCCGCACTTTATATATATGTTATAGTCAAAGCCCGAATTTCAGGCACTCCTAGGTTTGACTAGGCAATCCTCAGGTCTGACTGACGGTCTTAGTCAAAGCACGAAATAAATTACAGTTTCGGCCTTTGACTAGTCAAACTTAGGAGAGACTACGTTGGTCAGGTAAAGGTAGAAATTAAATTTTATGAAATCGGGGTTTGCCTAGGTTTGCCTAGTCAAACCCCGATCAGCTATTAAAATGTCGTAATTTGTTAGATTAGATTTAATAAATCGCATTTTTTAAATTTTAATGTTTACTATTTTTATATTGTTGTAATTAAAATAAAAAAAATTAGTGTTTATTCTCACATGTTGAGACATTATGGCATATAGAGTTGCACAATACGTTAGACCTTTTACACTTACATAATTTTGAAGATCATTTCTTATTGCAGTAACATTTTATAAAGCCTTGTCCTCAAAATTTAGAATCTTTTGTACTAATTTTTTTAGAGACAGCTTAACGTCTGGAACATCTTCGAAATTAAGAAAATTCTCTTTGATTTCTTGAAAAAAGTGTATTTGTTGTTCTGTATTTCATAACAACTCTATATAAACCGTCAATTGTTTTATTTTATATAGTATCCACAATATTTCGAGCATCTCCTTTGGCTCTATCAAAGCTGGAGATACAGTTTTTTCGATCGAAATTGGAGGACATTTTTTTTCTTAATTGTTTCATAGTATTAGCCTGGGCATGAAGACCTTCAATCGCCTTTCCTTTATTTATTTTAATGTTTTTTGTCTGTGCACAACGCATGCATGTTACTTTTATTTCAAAACCATAGTATGCACCAGTGTGCTATCGGCACACAAAAGTACCACCTGATTTCAAATTATGCACGTGCATAATGTGCAATCTGTTACCTCAATTCTGTGGAATCTATTACCTCAAAATATTTTTATTATGTGTAAAAAATTTAATAATATTTTTAATATTTAATGTTAAATAATTTTCTCATTTGCTAAGTGTACATACATTATAATTATTTATTGGCGTAAAAATTTCCTCCAATTTCGATCGGAAAAACTGTAACAATTTCTATCCCCGGCTTTGATGGAGTCAAAGGAGATGCTCGAAACATAGCATATAGAGTTGGTACGAAATACGGAACAGTAAACACACTTTTTTCAAGAAATCAAATAAAAGAATGCAAAGAGAATTTTCTTAATTTCGAAGATGTTCCAGACGTTAAGCTGTCTCTAAGAGAAATTAGTACAAAAGATCCTAAATTTGGACGACAAGGCTTTATAAAATGCTACTGCAACAAGAAATGCTCATCAAAATTATGTAAGTGTAAAAGGTCTAACGTATTGTGCAACTCTAAATGCCATAATGCCTCAACATATGAGAATAAACACTAATTTTTTGATTTTAATTACGACACTATAAAAATAATAAACATTAAAATTAAAAAATGACGTTTTATTAAAGCTAATCTAATAAATTACGACATTTTAATAGCTGATCGGGGCTTGACTAGTCAAACCCCGATTTCATAAAATTAAATTTCGACCTTTGACTGACCAACGTAGTCTCTCCTAGGTTTGACTAGTCAAAGGCCGAAACTGTAATTTATTTCGGGCTTTGACTAAGACCGTCAGTCAGACCTGAGGATTGCCTAGTCAAACCTAGGAGTGCCTGAAATTCGGGGTTTGACTATAACATATATATGAGACTGAAGATGTCTAACGATTAACACATATTTTGA
Organism: Diabrotica virgifera virgifera; assembly: GCF_917563875.1. NCBI lineage: Eukaryota > Metazoa > Arthropoda > Insecta > Coleoptera > Chrysomelidae > Diabrotica > Diabrotica virgifera. The sequence goes on along the minus strand of NC_065446.1, from coordinate 24,526,828 downwards.
CATTATCTCCGGTTTGTCATGGAAAAGTTTTTGATATTGTATCTACTCTTGTAACAAAATGTTTTTTTTTAAATATTCAATCACTTACTGACTAAATACTTAATATTATATTTTCCCAATATAACAGCAGCTTAACAAAAGTTTTTAAAATTAGCTATTGGAAGGAAAATTCATAACATACGAAATACAATATTGATTTTGAATTCCGCTAACGGTCCATGATGTTTCTTTTTGTGTTATTCAAACTAGTTTCGTAAAATATTAAACACGTCAAATATTTTCAGTTACTGTAGCCTACACATTCCTTCGGGCAATAAATCAGTTTAGAAACTCGTAAAGCTAAATTACTAATATACATACTTTATCCAACAACGCCATATTATAAACGAGTTGTTACTTGATTGTGAGTTGGTAATATTTTAATACACAGCTGTAAACAAATTTTAGAATAAATAGAAAATATCCGGTGAACTCTCCCTTGAATCGAGAGTAGCCATTCCGCTTAAAGTATCCGTTTACGGGAGGTGTCTGTTGAAGGCAAAAATAAGTGGTAATAAGACAAAAATATACCTTTTTGTGACACTTCAACAGCCAGGGTACTGAAGCGTTTTTTTCGACAGGTATAGCTCATAAGAACAAATGGATGTAGATATAGAACAAGGAACCAACCGCCAAATTTTGAAATATTAGTTTCTGTCGTTAAATAGATTTACACAATACCCCTGCACCCAGCTACAGAATATAAATCTTAAATAATACCCCTAGCGCCATTTATTGACGAAAGGTCTATGTTCTCGTACAGTTTCGCGAAATTTTAATTTTAGAACAAAGATCCACAGTTTTTAGACCACGCTTTAGTGATTTCGAAATAATCTGAGTTTATAAGAATGTCGCGTGGAAAACAAATATTAAATCTTTTAAAAACCTCTGAAGTATTACCACGACCATCTAATACACATAATAAACAGCAGATAAGTTTACAAATTATTACATTTTATATGGATTTTATAACCTCAAATAGTTTACGTGGTTCCTTTTTCAATAATGAAGTTAAGTGAAATGTGGGGGTTTGGTACTTTTTATTGTTGTTTGGTTCCATGTTCTAAAATGTCTAGTAGGAATAATATGGATTCTCTTCTTATTGGTTCTTTGTTCAGAAATATGATATTTATTATTATGGAATCCGAAGTAAGGTGCACATAGGTACCTAGATGTTTTTGTATTTTGCTAAGACGTTTTTTGAAGTAGGATTTGCACGATAATAGTCCTAATCATCTTATTCGATGAACACAAATTAGGCAGTCAGACATAATTACTTTGGTGTTTTGTAATAAATCAAAATATATTTAGATACCGTTTTTTTAGTCAGTTTGAAAAAAAAAATACTGGTTACCGTATAAATACGCCACTTGCCTATTATATCTGCGTTTCAGGATAATCAACAACAAAGATAGTTATTTTATAGATTAGTACATTTTACGAAATGGTATCGATCGATACAGTTAGTTTGATACTCATGTATCCTATCTCTAACGAACATAATTTTTTTTCTACTCTTTGGATCTTTAAGTCTATTACTTTGATGGACACTATTAATTTTAATCTAAGTTTCAGTTTGAAATTTTTTTAAAACATCAATAAAATGGAAAATATTTGGATGAGCATGGTAAAAATTATCATTAAAACGCGAGTGGAACGATTCACAAGCATTAGTTATTGTTATTAATTCTAAACTCTCACTCATCGTAGCCCACATCTCCGGCGGAAATGTTGCGTGGTGGCCAATGTAGTTGTCCAATAAGTAGTCGGAAAACTTTTCAATTTTTGCATCCTTTGGTTGAATAGCCATAAAATCATATATGAAAGATTCTTCGACTTCTGAGGGAGGTAAAAATGGCAGCCCAAAAATATATTTCAGCCATTTAGATATTTCACTGTCTGCCAATTTATATTCCCGAATTAAGCCACAACTGCCGATATTACGCATCAGTTACGCATGTTAGTGTTACACGAGAAGATTTACTCTACATCAGTGGAATTTATACAACCCGTTGGATGTGCATGATTTGGACGCTAAATTTAAAAGACCCAAAGGAGGAAGACCCAACCCTTCGGTTCTAACTTTACTTTCTGGCAGCGTCCAAAACACGGGTACTTTTAATACCCTCAGGTACTTTAGCGTCAAAAACATGCCCGCCCGAATATTGTATCTACTTTGATTACTTTGATTACTCTGATTACTTCGTTACTTCATATCAATCGTATTAGAGCAAGTAACGAGTATTGTATCTACTTTTATTACTTTGATTACTCTGATTACTTCGTTACTTCATATCAATCGTATTAGAGCAAGTAACGAGTATTGTATCTACTTTTATTACTTTGATTACTCTGATTACTTCGCACTTCGTGAAGGTCGTTATTATATCGGAATAGCTATACAAAATACCTACCTACTAAGAAATACGATTCTCGATATGATTACCGCTACTCAAATACAAAAGTAACAAAAGTAATCATAGTAATCAAAGTAACGAATACTGTAAATGATTACTTTATACAAAAGTAACGATTTGTAACGAATACTCGAAAGTAACTATAATCAATATCACTAATTCTTAAAACCAAATTGAGTTTGACCAGTGTGTTCGGCTTGTTTATTGTATACTCTATTGTGTATTATTCGTAGGAAAAACTTCAGCATATAAATCACCAGGCTAATAATCCTATATTATCGACAATATTGATGCTCTTAAATTGTTATACAATTATATTATATACTTTAACATTTTGCAAGTTTTAAGCTTTAACAAGTTTTTATTAAACTAGGTTTGTATATTAAACTCCGCACAAATATCTATACAGCATAAAAAACTTTCAACATTCGATTCGACTTCTGACTTCCGAGTGAAATTCAGTGACTGAAAAGTGGTTCAATTCTTATATCATAAGCAAGTCGTGAGCTACGCCTGGTAGCTTCCGAGACATCACACTCGACAAATTCATTGATTTTGAAATCCTATCTTCGTCAACACGGATATATACTGCTTGCTCCCTTAGGACACCACGAGGCGATTTTATAAATGTTGAATCCTTTGATTTGATCGGAATTCTGAAAAAAAAAACAATTTATAGCCAAAACATATTTTGGATTTTTAGAAATTTAATAACATAGTAAATAATGTTGTTCTAATATAAACTATTCTAAATGGGAAATAAGCCAAAATTTAACTAAAAAAATGATTTTATTAACGTTTCGATGCCCAAATCGGATGTCGTTGTCAAAATAAAATATATTACTAATTTCAAAAATGTTGCTTAGTGAACAATTCTTCTAATAATTTATTTAATCTGACTCATTATTTTGGCGATCCAGACATATATTATACATTTTAAAATAGAAGTCTTTAAAATAATATTGCCAATATTTATGAATTGCGTTCCTGGGACGACTTTACTGAAAGATAGTTCATTCGATTACATGAAATCAACCCCAACTCAAGAATATCCGTCACAAAAAATCATAGCATGTGATCTGTCTTTAAAAAGACAACCAAATGCAACGGTGACAGTAAAATTCTCGTGTTAGAGATTCCATAGTAAATCATGAGGGAAAACCAGGAAAAAACCTCGTGATACTATCTACATAATTATGTTAAATGAAACCAATTGTGTGGCAAATTCCTCGGTAGACTGCAGTAGGATGAGGTTACCCGTACTAAAAGTAAGTCAATAGAAAGAAAATACCATGATTATTAAGTCAATAACATATCGAGTTAGTACATATTTTATATTTTTACTAGTATTTATATGTATTATGTATATGTATTATTAATATTATTTATAATTTAAAATAACATATACAGGGTGAGTGGAGAGGAAGGCGCCAAACTTAAAAACTGTAAAATATACGTAATAATAATTAAAAATAACCCATATGTAGTTATTCGATTTTCATTTGTTTCCGACATACGGGGTGTTAAAATTTTTCTCGCAAAATGATGATTTATTTATTGCTCCAAAATCGCTTGAGATGTGCAAATAGAATTTGGTGGGTTTTAAGACGTATTTATTGTGCATTTTTTGACATACAGTTAAGAATTTTATATTCACCATTGGTGCGCGTACGGGTAATAGTCTGAAATTTTTTAAAGATAAAAATAATATGCCACTGAATTATTTCAAAATAAAAATCTTTCTTACATTTCTCATTCAATTTGTGACAACAAACAATTTTTCTTCCTTTCTTTTCATGCGACGTTTTCCGTTTATGCAAAAAATAAAAAATCTTAACGCTTACAAAGTTTTCGACGAAGTTTCCATATGAATGTGTAGAAACCTATTTCGAATATTTTGTAAGCGTTAAGATATTTTATTTTTGCATGAAAACGAAGCGTCGTATAAACAAACGGGAAGATAGATTGTTTGTCAGAAATTGAACACGGAATTCAAAAATTATTTTTAATTTTAAATATCTCAGTGGCTTACAATTTTTTTTTTAATTTGACACCATTACCCGTACGCGCGCCAATGGTGAATATAAAATGCTTCATCTTGTATCAAAAAATGCATGGTGGTCTTAAAACCCACCAAATTTTATTTACATACGTCAACCGGTTTTAGAGCAATAAATAAATCGTCAGTTTTTGAGAAAAATTTTAACACCCCGTATCTCGGAAACAAATGAAAATCGAATAACAATATGTGAATTATTTTTAATGATTATTACGTATATTATACAGTCTTAAAGTTTGGTGCGTTCTTCCCCATTTATCCTGTATATATTAAAGTCAGAATTTGGTATTAGATTTGACAGTAAACTAAGTGTAAGACCAAATACTTACGATGTCGGGATAGTATCACGAGTTTTTTCTGCTTTTCCCTCGTGATTTACTATGGAATCTTTAGCACGAGAATTTTACTGTCTTTTTAAAGACAGATCACGTGCTATGATTTTTTTAGTGTCAAAAAACGCCAATTTTTTTTTTCAAATCAATGAAAAACAGTAAAACTTTTGAGTTTATTAGTACAAACATCTACGAGAGTATGGAAAAACCTTTAGAATGGCGTATGACAAAGTTTGATATACACATTTATTGTAAGGGGTCATATACGTTTCTCGAGCTTAAAAAGTAGTCTGAATGTAATGATAAATTGTACGAAAACTATTGGGATAATTGATTTCATTTTTTTTAATTTCAAAGGTGGACATAAAACATATGTTAAAAGTTAAAAAATAATTAAAAACATGGCGGCTGCGTCCAGTGGCGTAGAACGTGTTTTTTTTTCAGGTCAAACGGTGGGCATGATAACTGCTTAACCTTTCGTCCGATTAACTTCATTTTTGGCATACATATTCTAAATTAGATTCACTATCGTGTGAAGAGAGGTTTTTTGATTAAATTTAACCATTTTCGAATAGCAATAAAAAATAGACTATTTTTTTGGTAAGAATTACGGCTTTTTTAAAATTTCGACCATTTCCATAATCTTTTTTTTCTTAAATTCCTATCGTCACACGAGAAATATTGCTCTAAAAAATGATAACAAATAAACAATTTTTGTTTTAGATAAATATTACGAGCTGAATCATGCCCACCGTTTGGCCTGAAAAAAAAACACGTACTACGCCACTGGACGCAGCCGCCATGTTTTTAATTATTTTTAAACTTTTAACATATGTTTTATGCTCCTTAAGAGTCCACCTTTAAAATAAAAAAATAAAATCAATTAGCCCAATAGTTTTCGTACAATTTATCATTACATTTAGACTACTTTTTAAGCTCGAGAAACGTATATGACCCCTAATTGCGAAAAAAGTCAAAATTGGTAAAAAAAAGTAATTTCGTAATAACTATTGCAAACATTAGTGTGAAGCTTTGAAGTTTTTGTCAAATGAGGGTTCCTTGGTGCTTAATATGTGATAAAAATTTCAAAGCGATTTATTTAATTCTTTAAATTTTATTCAAATTTTTTCTCCCAGAGAGACTTTTTTAATAACATAAGTCAGAAAAAATGATGTTAGAACTATTCCACAGGTGTCAAGTGAAAGAGCATGAGCTATGTTTTCAACTTGGTTAAAAAAAGCGAATAAAAATGCATTTATTAGTAATAAATAACTATGCAAAATTTTCGCCAATCTTTCATTATAAACTTTTTATTTTTTGTATAATAAATTATTACAATTTTTTATCAATTATTATATAAATAACATTACTTGATAGTTGTGCACCAAAAACAGGGTAAAAAATAGATTTTTTTGAAAAAAGTTATATTAATCAAAAATTTTTTAAGTAAAAATTGACGATAATTTTGCATAATTATTTATTACTAATAAATGCATTTTTTATTCACTTTTTTAACCAATTTGAAAGTTTAGCTCATGCTCTTTCATTTGACACCTGTAGAATGGTTCTATAATAATTTTTTTCTGACTTAAGTTATTGCAAAAAAGCTCTCTGGTATAAATAATTTGAATAAAATTTAAACAATCGCTTTGAAATTTTTATCACATATTAAGCACCAAAGAACCCTTATTTGACAAACATACTTCAAGCCTGTACACTAATTTTTACAATAGTTATTGCAAAATTTTTTTTTTTGCAATTTCGACCTTTTTTCGCAACTATATTAACAATAAATGAGTACATATATTAAATTTTGTAATAGGCCATTTTAAAGTTTTTTCCATACTCTCGAAGATGTTTGTACTAAAAAAGCCATAAGGTTCACTGTTTTCCATTTACAGTGGAACCTCGATTATCCGTCTCTCCATTAACCGTCACCTCTGTTAACCGTCAGGGTCCGTACATAAGTTGTATTGAGTACATAAGAAAAAATTTGAGTCATCAATTCATTTTTTTTATTATTACGATAAGCCAAACGAAATTCGCTGAAATGTACAATGCGGTAACAAATGAAGTTATGGCTGAATCAACTGTTTTGTTTTCGTTGACTAAAGATGACTTAAAGGAATGGTTAATTTGTGATAAGGACGCAAACGGCTATAGATTGCTGACAGATGATGGAATCGTTGAAATGGCAAAACAGAGGCTGACGAAACAGCTTCAGAAGCTGACACAAACTTGGAATTTGACAGTGGCGATGTCGATGATGCTTTTTCAACTGAAAAAGATTAGCCTAAAAAGCTAGAGAAGCTGCATCGCACATGCAACCATTCATCGAGTGGTATTCTCGACAAGAAGAATCCAATAAAGTAGATTGCATGATTTTACGCCGATTAAGAAATTCAGCCCTTGCAAAATGTGAAACATCAGTAAAACAAACAAAGATTTCAGAATATTTTAAACCAAATTCGACAATATTAACACGAACACAAATTCCTCTTATTGTATAATCAAACAAAACAAACAAATAAAATTTGAGAGTTGTATTATCCATTTTTAACTTTTTTTAATGTTCTCTTAACCGTCTTTTCGATTATCCGTCATACCCTTGGTCCGGTGCCCTGACGGATAATAGAGGTTCTACTGTATTTGAAAAAAAAAAGGAAAAAATACCGTTTTTTGACACTAAATTGTTTATAAATAAAAATGGCCTCCAGATCCTACGCAGGAAATAGTTACAAATTGTTTTTATAGGTATTACCTGTCGAAAAAACGCTTCCGTACCCTAGCTGTTGAAGTGTCACGAACAGGGTATATTTTTGTCTTGTTAGCCTGGCCTAATAAGAAACCGTTGAGTTTGCCATCAGAATTGTAGAGACGACGGTGACCTCTCGCTGGCGCCTAGACTAAAAAATGAACAACTGTAGTCAAAATTTTTCTAAAAAACTTTTGTAATTTAAAATAAAGTAATTACTGAATAAAGTTCCATTAAAATGATAAAGTCACGCCTTTGTACCTTGTATTTATAGAGAAAATAATCGCGTACAATTAAACGACCAGTTTTAACGCACAATTTCTGTTAATTAGAAAAGTTAAAGCTGGCTTTATTTTAAGTGTAGAGCTAAAAAGTCTCATTAAACCGTGGATTACCTGTAGTTAGGCGTTTTATAAAGTTCAAAATGAATATATACTACGTGCGGCGGAGATAATGCACTACAAAAGGAGTTTTTAGTATTTGTCTGGAATTTTTGTTATATTCTCTTTTACAGGCTATTCAAATCGAAGAACCTATCTACTAATTATAATTCTACACACTGTACACTAAAAACAACTAATTTTATGTTGCAATTGTTATATTGTGTGTTTACAGGGTAGCAAGAAAGTCTGGCAACACAGTAATTTCTCGGAAACCGCTAGAACGATTTTTATAGATTTTGGTGGGTAAGGGTCTTCTAAAGGCAAGCGTCCACAGACCCGCATCGTACGCATCGTACGCAACGGATTTTAGTTTGACAATCGATAATGCGATCCGTACGATGCGGATCAGTGGACGCGGTTACATAATTTTCTGTACAAGGCAAACTAAAATCCGTTGCGTACGATGCGTCCGATGCGTACGATGCGGGTCTGTGGACGCTGGCCTTAATGCGACCGATATTTTAGTGGCAATTAAATTGTTGTCAAATCTTCCGTTTTTCTGGAAATCTAATAAACTTTGTTATTTCAAATGGAACACGTTGTATATTTTTTGCTTTTTAAAGTCCTTGTTAAACTGAAAAGAAATTTTAATTATTTTTCATGTCCAAATATACCAAAATGTCCATACCAAAATGTCAATACCAAAATGTCATAATTTCGGAAGTATTGCTACATTTATTAAAAAAAATTTAAACAAATTTTAAAAATCAATTTTTTTCGGCCCGTGTAGACATTATTTTAGGTTCATTGGATCATTGAAAACAAAAAAGGTCTTATGTAATTTTTCTCTAAAGTTAATCGTTTTCGAGTTATAAACAATTTAAAACTGAACAAAAAAAACGAAAAATGACGATTTTCAGGTTCAAAGACCAAAGTAAAAAAACTAATTTTTGAAAATACAAAATACTCAAATTCAAGCTCAAACCTTTTTCTATCAGCTATCTATAAGAATTTTTGGAACGTTTTATTCTAAAAAATTGTTTTTTTAATAATTAATGAAGCGCAGATGAGAGGACGGGCGATCGGGCTGCATTAACAACAAAAAAAAAAAAAGAATGTGTGTGTACTTTGTACGCACGTAAGAAGTTATACTTCTATTATATGATTTAAACGAAATTAATATACTTTTTATTTATATTTTGTTTAAATATTAAACTAATTTTTACTTACTACTTCTCAAACATTTTTATTAGAACAGTGCCAAAAATTAAAATAATAAAAGAATAAAACACACACAAACACATTAAACAAGCCACAAATGATGTCTGAACATTAATTGTCGAAAAATTTTTTAACTAAATACGTGTTTTCTGAAAATACAATTATATAATAAATATACTTACAATCATAAAATGTATTAAAAAAAAACAAAAAAGAAAGTTTCTATTGGGACTCGAACCAGCGCTGATAAGAGCGGTTGGTATTGGAATTCATTCGCCTTCTCCGCTTAGCCACGGGCACTATGTGTCATTATTTACGAAGATCGACTAACTAAACGGATTAAACTTGTGATATTTTGATATTTTGAAAATTGATCAAATTATTTTAATTTTGAATTGAAATGATTTAGAATTGAAAAAATACAACAAAACATAGAGTAAAAAAACAATATATTAGGTGAATATTGATAGAAATTTTGATGGTAATCAAATTATATAAATAAAAGTATTACATACTATGTATTTTGGCAGATCAAATAGGTAGGTTTATACCCATGATACATTAACAATTATTACGTACCTGTTGCTTTTAAAAACTATTTAAAAGTCACTACAATATTATAAACTTTTTTGTTTCTCTCCTCACAACAATAAAACTAATATATTATACATTTGTTTACCTTTACCTTTACCTCCAAACCACAGCTGCCATATCGGATAATTTTTGACATGTCATTTGAACATCCAATCAGAACAAAGTTATAATGCGCATGCGCCGGGCTGATAGGTTTTAACATATAAAAAAATCACCCTATATCGCCGGTAAAGAAGTATAACTTCAAAAAAAAGTTGTTTTAAAATAAAATAAGACCAAATTGCTTATCGGCATCTGATTAAATAAGGTGTGAACTTGAATTTAGGCACTTTGTAGTTTCAAAAATAATATTTTTATTTGTCTTTTTGAACCTAGAAAATCGTCATTTTTCGATTTTTTTCAGTTTTAAATTGTTTATAACTAGAAAACGATTAACTTTAGAGGAAAATTATAGAAGACCTTTTTTGTTCTCAATGATCCAAAGAACCTAAAATAATGTCTATGCGGGCCAAAAAAATTGATTTTTATAATTTGATTACATTTTTTTTAATACATGTAGCAGTAACTCCTAAATTATGGCATTTAGGTATAGGGAATATAACATCAAAAATAATCAGTAATTCCCAAGGATTTTATTTCCAGAAAAACGGAAGATTTGACAACAATGTAATTACCACTATACTATCGCCCACATTAGAAGCCCTTACCCACCAAAATCTTTAGAACTCATTCTAGCGGTTGCCGAGAAATTACCGTGTTGCCAGAATTTTTCGCAATCCTGTATATGCGTAGGTGGTTTGCTTCTACTAGTTAAAGTTCTAATATTTATGAGTGTGTGCAAAATCCCGTATTCTATTTCGACGGAGCACTAACAAATTAGTCGGTGGTATAATGAACCTTCTAATTAAATTTAGCTATTATACATTGCTGCAAAATTGGTAGTTTGCTAGACCATACTAGTTTAATGTTAACAGGCAGTAAATAGATTGATTAAAACATTCTATACCACGTCAACAACATGTAGCTTGTTCGGAAGCAGCCTCATTTTGCTTAATCTACTCACTAATTATTATTTTGCATTTTATAATAAAAGCAATGCTATTCATTTATTTAATGATTGCAATTATATTGTACATAATAAAATTATATATACACTGCGGGTTAGAGAAAACGGGCACCCCAAAAAATGGGGAAATTTTGACGTCTTGTATCTCCTAAACTTGTTGTACGATTTAAGTAATTTTTTTGACATGTAATAGCGTTATTCTTTAATAATATCGGTGTACTAATATTGTTGCAAAACAGGTAAATTTTCATTGCATACCTGGAGTACGAATCATACTATGTTTTTTTCTCAAAGTTCGCAACACCCTGTGGAATATTATAGCATTTATAAAATACTAAAATTAAAAGCCAACTATAGCCTCAGGTTTTCTTAACATTCTGGTCTTTTATACATCCGCTTATGTTGGATAATAAAAAAGATAGGTACTTTAAAAACTAGACATGTTCTTCATCAGTACAGGGTGTTTCTAAATAAGTACGATAAACTTTAAGGAGCAATTCTGCATTAAAAATAATGACAGTTTGCTTGATAATCGTATGTCCGCAAATACTTCGTTTACAAGATACGGGATGTTGAATTTTTTCTTTGTCAAAAATGCGCAATAAATATCTCTTAAAAAATACCAAATTTCATTTGCATATCTCAACCGGTTTTAGGACAATAGATAAATCGTCAGTTTGTAAGAAAAAATTCAACATCCCTTATCTCGAAAACGAAGCATTGGCGGACATATATTTATAAAGCAAACGGTAATTATTTTTTCACGCATTCCCCCCAAGAATTACCTCTTAAAGTTTGTCGCGCTTATTCAGAAACACTCTGTACTGATTAACCCTGCTGTCCCGTTCGAGTCAACTACACAAATGTACTGTTCGGGTCAATATGACCCAACTATGGTTTACGTTCCTTAATCGAAATAAAATAAGCTAGTAGTGATAAATAAAACATTATTAACAATAAATTATGGTTATTTAAAGAAAAATTATGTTGTTAATGTAAGTTAAACCTTATTAACAAAAATAAAAGGTATTTTTTTCTTTAAAAAAAGCCTTGTAGGTAACAAATATCTACAAAAACTTAATTCAGTTTACAACTGCGACAGTAATAAAAAGAATGGATTTTACAAATATGTTTATGATATATACAACATAATAATAATAAGTCTTATTATTGTTTTTAGGGCAAGTTTACAGCGTGCTCGTTTAGCAGGCGGAGTTAGATTGTCCATAGATGGTTCACTAGCATTTTCATCTCGTCTACTTGTTTCTGCTCGTGTCCTTTTTACCAGTTCCTGAGAGCCTTTAGTTATTGGTATATTTTTTATGGAAATGATGACTGGTTTCATTAGTTTTTTCCTAATTCCTCAAGAAAAATTCGCCGTTTTGCTCGTTTATTGGTATTCCATTGGATATTTATTGATGCCCATAACACGAACGCGTTGTAGGCAGAAATGTCCAGTAGATTATAAAAAACAATCATTGGTCAGCGATTTATCTCTTCTCATATGTATACGTGCCAACAAGCTAATCTAGGGTATCCACTGCTCCCTTATTAGAATTGTAATCTAAAATAATTTGAGGCTTTTCATTTGATGAAAGTGACGCATGATGCATCGATCCATGATGCAAAGTACTCAGAAGAACAACATTTTTATTATTTTTAGGAATATTGTCAACAACAGTGGTATCTTGCGTGAAGCAAAAAAGATAAGCTATGAACTCCTTCATTCGCGATTTTTGCTGAAAGCTCCGGTTTATTTTACTTATAATCCCCGGCATTGTATCTACTTTTTTTTAGAAGAAATTGTCCTAAATTTTACGATGTAAAAAAGTTATTACACGTAATATGGTGGCCTTCCAAATCACTACTCAGGTCACACATCGCACGCATTCCTGTATAGATCTGCAATTCCAGAGCATAAGAAGTTTTACTGTTCATAATTACATAAAATCTAAACTTTTGTGACATATTTCGTTGGTTGCTTAGAATGTACCATTTGAAAGGAGAGCGGCCTCTAAAGGCAACTAGCTGCTTATTGACGGTAACATTTTCATCAGGGTTAAAAAATTTTGGTACATTTTCTACCTATGTTTCATAAATTTCACGGATTGCAGCAAGTTTATCAAAACGTCTCCTATCTTGTCCAGTAGTTTTGTTCTCAAAACGTATTACTTGAAAACTTTTTGTAAAAATCAAGCGACATTTTTGATTGAAATATACTACGACCCGTTTCTTCATTCCATAGACTTTAAGTTGATTCACCATGGAACTTATAAACTCGAGCTAAAAATAAAAGACCAATGTATGCTTGGAAACCAACTTTATTCATGTTTTTCCAGTTGGTTCCAAAGACATTGTGTCCGTCCATGTTGGTCATATTTATAATTTGGTTTGCAACATCGTCCAGCTATACTACAGTTTATTTTACAAGTTCTAGCTTGCAGAAACCTGTTTTTATTTACAGACGTATCCGGCTGACAAACACACAGGTACTGCCAATATAGAATTAGAATACTGCCAACTAAACACACATACACAGGCAATTTTTAAAGGTTTAAATACGCGGGTCATATTGACCCGAACGTACCCTAGGTAACAATTTCATTTTTATCAAAAAAATCAGAAAGTTAATTGTTTATCCCATATGCAATTGAAAGACCTCATATTAGGTAATAAAGTCACGAAACACCAAATCGTTACGCCGCGTAATAATTTGTAAAATAAGAAATAAATTATTTTTTGGGTCAAATAGACCCGAACAGGACAGCAGGGTTAAGAACATGGCTAGTTGACAAAGTACCTAACTTTTGTTTTATCTAACATAAGCTAATTAATCAAAAACCAGAATGTTAAGAAAATCATAGGCTGTAGTTGGGTTTTAAGTTCAGTATTTTATAAATGCTAGAATATTCCACAGGGTGTTGTGAACTGTGAGAACAAACACAGTTTCATTCGTATACCCGGTATACAACGAAAATTTACCTGTTTAGCAACAATATTATTACATCGATGTTGCTAAAGAATAAGGTTATAATATATTAAAAAAAATACTATAATCGGCAAACAGGTTTAGGAGATACGAGAAATAAAAATGACCCATTTTTTGGCTTGCCCGTTTTCTCTGACGCGCTGTGTATTTTTTGGAGGTATGTATCCGAATTGCGTCCAAAATTTTGAGGGATTTTCAGGTAATATCGTTAATGTGTTTTGTATGTAGAGGAAGCAACGAATCACTAAAAAGCCCAAAACCTAGGAATTTTGTGCAGTAAGATGAATCGTCATGCAACTTTTTGCATTCGATTAGAGAGAGTATCAGGCAACTTTATGAACTAAATTCATCTAGGGCCAAAAATTTTGTGCATAAGAAAATGCATTTTAAAAGTGCATCTCGAAGAGGTGAAAATGAAAAATTTGGAACTCGGGCAATATTGATGGAAATGAGTTGAATTTTAATAATCGGGGGTTTTGGGGATCGCAGAGTACGAATTTCATATCGGCGATGGTCTCCAAGGTACCTGGTGCCCACGGTGGAACTCGTCGCCTGGAGTTTTACGTTGTAATCATTAAAAATCAGTCAATATCCATTACCCGGGGAGTTTTTGGGGTCGCCGGCCACGAATTTAGTGTTGGCGATGGTCTCCAAGATACCTGGTGCCCAGGGTGGAACTCGTCGCCTGGAGGTTTATGTTATTATCATTCAAAATCAATCAATAACCATTACTCTGAGGGTTTTGGGGGTCGCTGAACAAGAGTTTCATGTGGTCGATGGTCTCCAAGATACCTGGTGCCCAGGGTGGAGCTCGTCGTCTGTAGTATTGTGTTATAATTATTCCAAATCATTTAAAACCATTACGCGGGGGTTTTGGGGGTCGCTGAGCACGAATTTCATGACAGCGATGGTCTCCTGTGTACCTGGTTACGAGGGTGGAACTCGTCGCCTGGAGTTTTATGTTATAATCATTCAAAATCAGTCAATAACTATTACTCTGAGGATTTTGGCGTTCGCTGAACAATAATTTCATGTGTTCGAAGGTCTCCAATCTACCTGGAGCCCAAAGTGGAACTCGTCGTCTAGAGTTTTATGTTATAATTATTATATATAATTTAAAACCATTACTCGGGGAGTTTTGGGGGTCGCTGAATATGAATTTCATGACGGTGGAGGTCTCCAAGGTACCTGGTGCCCAGGGTGGAACTCGTCGCCTGGAGTTTTATGGTATAATCATACAAAATCAGTCAATAACCATTACTATGAGGGTTTTAGGGGTCGTTGGGCATAAATTTCAAGTTGGCGATGGCCTTCAAGGTAGGTATACAATAATCTAAAAAATACGTGTTAAATTAAATGTTAGTGCATATTGTCAAAATCAATTTATTTGTATAATATAATGAAAAAATTAATAGAAAAGTAAAATAAAATAAAAAAATATATTTACTTACTTGAAGTACACAAAATTCTCTCTTCCGCAATTTTGAAAACCAAAATTATAAAACAGCGCAGCTATAGACTGTAGATAATGAAAATTCCTTTAATACCAATCTTAAACAGGTATCGCTTTTTAGATGTTCTTTTATAATTAATTAAAAAATTTAAAAAAAAACAGAACTAAGTACATAAAAGTGTAGCTTGGAGGTATAATAATCCAGGAACAGTAAAATAAAAAGACACATTCACACCCAAGAATGTCAATAGAAAAATCACCATATATATCTTCTTTTTTGGTTGAGCATATCGGCCTTCAACCGTAATCCATCAACATCATATTATACTAATACCCTTCTAATACGTCGCTAAAGAGTTCTAAAAACCAATGTTCTTTTTTATATAAAAGCAGACTAGAAATCTAAAAATTAAAATAATACCGCAGAAAACACAAAAAATCGCTGATATAACTTAATTACCCTTGAAATGCCAATTATGTCAAAATTTCATAAATGTCATTAGTGTCAAAATTTAACGACAACTGCTTTAAAAGCGACAAAATTTTAAAATAATTTTTAAATAGGTAATTTTTTAGGATATAATATATAAAATTGTTTTAAGAAAAATTATTAATAAAAAATATATTTAGAGACCCCCAAAACACACAAGTAATGGATATTGACTGATTTTGAATGAATATAACACAAAACTGCAGGCGACGAGTTCCACCCTACGCACCGGGTATTTTGGAAACCATCACCGACATGAAATTCGTACTCAGAGACCCCAAAAACCCCCGTGTAATGGTTATTGACTGGTTTTGAATGGTTACAACATAAAACTCCAGGCGACGAGTTTCACCCAGGGCACCAGGTAACTTAGAGACATTGCCAACATGAAATTCGTACTAAGCGACCCCCAAAACCCCCAGGTTAATGGTTTTTTACTCATTTTGAAAAATTATGACATAAAACTCCAGGCGACGAGTTGCACCCTGGGAACCAGGTACCTTGGAGACCACCGCCAACATTAAATTGTGTTTAGCGACTCCAAAAACCCCTCGAGTAATGGTTATTGACTGATTTTGAATGGTTATAACAAGATAACATAAAACGCTAGGCAACGAGTTCCACACTGGGCACCATGTACCTTGGGGACCATCGCCGACATGAAATTCGTACTCAGGGACCCTCAAAACCACCAGGGTAATAGTTTTTGACTAATTTTGAATAATGATAACCAAAAACTCCTGACGACGAGTTCCACTTTAGGCACCAGGTATCTTGGAGACCACCGCCGACATTAAATTCGTGGCCGGCGTCCCCAAAAACCCCCCGACTAATGGATATTGACTGATTTTTAATGATTATAACATAAAACTCTAGGCGACGAGTTCCACCGTAGGCACCAGGTACGTTGGAGACCATCGCCGATATGAAATTCGTGCTCAGCGATCCCCAAAACCCCAGAGTATCAAAATTCAACTTATTTCCGTCAATATTTCCCAAGTTCTAAATTTTTCATTTTCACCTCTTCGAGATGCACTTTTAAAATGCATTTTCTTATGCACAAAAATTTTTGCCCTAGATGAATTTAGTTCACAAAGTTGTCTGACACTCTCTCTAATCGAATGCAAAAAGTTCCATGACGATTCATCTTACTGCACAAAATTCCTAGGTTTTGGGCTTTTTAGTGCTTCGTTGCTTCGTCTAATGGTCAATTACGTTCCGTTTCTAACAATAAAATTTTATCCTACACAGTATTACCTGGGTTTACAGGGTTTACCTAATTAGTTTCTTAGTAAAAATAAGAGAAAGTGGAGGTTAACTTGATAGGGTGGAATTTTTAAAATTGCAGTTTATTTCCAAACAGTAAAGAGTGAACTTAGGCAATCTCACCGCGCAATGGATTTTGAAATGATGTTAAGTGAATGGGGAAAACCACTTACAGTTTTTCAAAAATTCAAATTTAGAAAGTTTCGTGCATTAAAAAAGTTTGATGAAACTGTGTGGTATTGTACAAATAAAAAGTGTAAAGCAAAACTATATACTATTGTGTTTCAATTTTTCAATCAAAGATAGAATAAAAATTTTAATTTTTTTAATATAACGCGGGCACCTAAATTTGATACACTCTGTATATTGATTTGTAAATATTTATTAGAAGTTAGCTTTCAACGCAAAGTGGTTTCTCCTTAATGAATTTTTCCATGAAGAATATTAAAAACATTTTTGTAAATAAAAGTGAAGTGAAAGTTATGTAGGATTAGTATTTTAAACCGATTGTTTATTACGGGAAATATAGAAGCCATAGGTAATTAGTTAAGAGAAAATTAAGGTAAAGAAAGTTTGGAATTTTAAACTTTTTGTTTATCCCGAGTAAATTTTGTTGAATTTCCCGAAAGTAAATTAGTATGATGGTAGAAATATTTTTGAAAGTATGAGTGGGTGTTTCGAATGAAAAAAAGAATGGGGAAGAAGAAATGTCTCTGATTGGTTTAGGCAATTTGGAATGGGAAGTAGAGAAGTTTGAATTTTCAAATAGTTTTGGAAAGAGGGATTATTGTAGACCGGCAGCCGAGAGGAGGAGTCAAAAGTTTTCGTGAGTAGTTCAGAAGCAAGTACTAGTGGTTGTGTTTGATAAGTGAGAGTAG
This sequence comes from Diabrotica virgifera virgifera, assembly GCF_917563875.1. NCBI lineage: Eukaryota > Metazoa > Arthropoda > Insecta > Coleoptera > Chrysomelidae > Diabrotica > Diabrotica virgifera. The sequence goes on along the minus strand of NC_065446.1, from coordinate 24,508,886 downwards.
TTGAAAAGTGGAAAGAGAGACAAATCAAATCGAGAAGAAATACCTCTTTGATTCTGTAAAGTCCAAGAGAATAAGTTACAAGAATTATCGTTATTAAAATTATTTGTGACACCAAGTAAAAAAGATACTTGGGTCTCAGGAGATTATTGTTGAGAGAAAGAGAGGAGAGAGATTTGGAGTTTATTGAACGGGTCCTGGTCAAAGGAAGCCTGGCTTGTGTTTTGCAGAAATAGTTGCTGGTATCCTGCTGGATTTTTTGCTGAGAACGGAGAGGGCTTTGATTGGTAGCCTAACATAATCAACAAGGAGGAGCTGTTTGGGTCAAGAGGAGACATCATTGTGTGTGAATAAAAAAGGTCAGTCAATAACCTATGTGATAGATTTTTTTTAATAATCAGAAGTTAATTTTTTTACGTAAAAGCATATGAATTTAAGATTCCAACATTTCAAAAATTTAATAGGAAATATAAGTAATTTTGCGAATACCAAATTTTTTTGTGTAGCTGGGTTTATTAATGGTATCAAGAACAAAGCGGTAAATATTTGTTTAAATTAGATTAATTTATATGGTAAAAGTTTCTTTTGGACAGTTATGCCCACAGAATTTAATTGATAAATTTACAGAACATTGCTTTTGATAATAAAGGTAATTGTATGTTTTTATTTATGATTTTTCTATTTATTTCCTTTTCCTATTTTATCCCGATAAGATCAACTAAGAGATACTGAAACCACGAGAGAAGATAAGTATAACATACGAAAATATAGACATTTTTTTTACATTATAAAAGGCACCCTGAGATTCTTTCTTAATTTTTATGTATGATTTGCGTTAATTAAATGATTGATCAAGTAAATAATAATTAATATAAAAGTAATAGAAAGCAGATCATAACAATACATTAAATAATGTCTTTTCAAAAGTTAGTGGTGAACACAATCATGAGCTTGCTGAAGAAGTATTAATTCGCCAGAAAGTTAAAAATTCTCTTAAAAGAAAAGCAACAGAAGATATTGCGGAACGACCTGCGAAGTTGTTAAACAAGGAAATCGAAAAGCAAAGCGAAGTACATACTTACGTCTCTGTCAACAAAAGATATCCAATACATAAAAAAGAACATTAATCGCACGCGATTGAAAACGGTTCCAAAATTGCCAAAATCAGCCAAGGATGTTCTAGAATTTTTGAAACAAATTGAAATATTTACTATCAAAAATGAACCGTTTTTGTTGAGTAATGATTGCACGTTGCTTATAGTATAAATTCGTATTATCTATATAGTAAGTATAAATTTGCACAGCATCCTAGGTTTAAAGGGTAATTGATAAAATGAACTTAATAAAAATATTATTATTACGTAAAAGAGAGTAGTAATTCTGTAAAATAAATTTCTAATTTAATTAAGTGCCTTAAGTTTCTAGAAAAATACATGTCGCAGTAGATATTTTTAATTTTTTATTTATAGTACAATCTTGATTGTAAAAATATACTTAGTCCTGACAATTGTAGTACTTTGAAAAAAATTGTTTGCCTCGGTGCTTGGTAATTAAAAATTTTAATGAAAGAAACTTGTTCACAATTAACTCCGTTAACCCGAAAATTCCAGCAGCAGAAAACTCCAACAAGCAACTCGTTAAGTTTACGCGATGTTGCCAGATTTAATTTTATATAACACACTTTTTAAATGGAGTTTAGATATAAATGAACGAAGTACATATTATATTAATCAAAGTTTTAAAGTTTTCAACCTAATAGAAATAATAATAATATTGAAAAATATTAAAAATATTCCTAAAAGATATTTAATTGAAAACTTTTTGAACAATTTTTTAGTGCGGCCGATATGTGAAACAATTGCACATTTAATGATACAAGCATATAATTTGCACCACATATACTACACATATAAAGGTTCAAATTTAGATATGAGGTAATCTCAGATTTTGTCTTTTACAAAAATGGCGGGCGTTCAAAATGGCGGCTATACTTATGTGTTTAATAGTACCATAACTTTTGAACGAAAAGTCCGATTTCAACCAAATTTGGTATATAGATTTTCTTTTTGATTTACAAGAGGGATATGGTGAACCGGAAGAATCGGTTAACCAGAAGTTGTGTTTTTACTGGTTGTTTATGTAAAAATATGTTTTTTTCCCTCTGTATATATTAATTTTTCAAAAAGGTAATACCGCAATTGAAAAGAGCGTAAAAGTATTTTGTAGAAAATATTTTGAACTTTTTAGTTATGTTAATTATCATTTAATAAATGCATAACGTATCATCACAAGTACCTATGTGTGGCAAATTCGTGCAAACATTATAAGAATTATTGTGCATTTAATGGTAGAAGCATATAATTTGGACCACACATACTACACACATCAAGGTTCAAATTTAGATATAAGGCCATCTCAGATTTTACCTTTTACAAAAATGGTGGGCATGCAAAATGGCGACTATACATATGTGACTTATAGCACGATAACTTTTGATCGAAAAGTCCGATTTCAACCAAATTTGTTATATAGATTCTTATTTTGATGTGTTAGACCAAGGTCTTGAACCGGAAGAATCGATTTACCAGAAGTTGTGTTTTTCCTGATTTTTATGTAAAAATATGTTGTTTTTTAACAATTCTTTCACCCTGTATATATTAATTTTTTAAAAAGTTAATACCGACGTTGAAAAGAGCGTAAAAATATTTTCTAGGAAATATTTTGCACTCTTTAGTTATATTAATTACCAATTAATAAATGCATAACATATCTTAACATGTACCTATGAACCTATGTGCGGCGCATTCGTGCAAATAATATAAGAATTATTGTACACTTAATGGTAAAAGCATATAATTTGGACCACACACACTACACATACAAAGATTCAAATTTAGATATGAGGCCATCTCACATTTCGTCTTTTACAAAAATGGCAGGCATTCAAAATGAATCTACCGCACATAGGTACATGTGAAGATACGTTATGCATTTATTAAATGGTAATTAACATAACTAAAAGGTTCAAAATCTTTTTGGTGAAAGAATTGAAAGAAACAACAACATATTTTTACATAAAAAACAGTAAAAACACAACTTCTGGTAAACCGATTTTTCCGGTCAAGACCTCGATCTTATTAATAAAAAAAAAAGAAACTTGATACCAAATTTGGCTAAAATCGGATTTTTCGTTCAAAAGTTATCGTGCTATTAGTCACATATGTATAGCCGCCATTTTGAATGCTCGCCATTTTTGTAAAAGGCAAAATCTGAGATGGCCTCATATCTAAATTTGAACTTTTGTATGTGCAGTATATGTTGTCCAAATTATATGACTCTACCATTAAATGTACAATAATTCTTATAATATTTGCCCGAATCTGCCACATGTAGGTACATATGAAGATATGTTATGCATTTATTAAATGGTAATTATAATTAACATAACTACAAAGTTCAAAATATTTCCTAAAACATATTCTTACGCTCTTTTAAATAGTGGCATTACCATTTTGAAAAATTAATATATACAGGGAGAAAAAATTGAAAATAAATTATTTACATAATATAAAATAATTTTACATAAAAAACCAGGAAAAACAAAACTTCTGGTAAAACGATTCTTCCAGTTTATGGCATCGACCTTGTAAATTACAAAACGAACCTACGTACCAAATTTGGTTGAAATCGGACTTTTCATTCAAAAGATATCGTGCTTTTAGTCATATATGTATAGTCGCACATTTTGAATGACCGCCATTTTTGTAAAAGGCAAAATCTGAGATGGCCTCATATCTAAATTTGAACCTTTATTTGTGCAGTATATGTGGACCAAATTATACGCTTGTATCATTAAATGTGCAATTTTTATAATATATTGCACGAATCTGCCGCACTATTTCTGGTAACACCTCTATGGCTTCTAAAAATTGCAAGCCAGACGGATGCTGAAGCGAAGAAGACAAGAGATAATTCAAAAAAGTTAAAACTCACGAATTAAGAATTCACGAGGACAAGAGGGAATTTTTGAGTTCCCTCTTGTCTTCTTCGCTTACCAGGAAAATGGTCCAATAAGTTTTCAATTAAGTATCTTTTAGGAATATTTTTAATATCTTTAAATATTTTTAATATTTTTATTAGGTTGAAAACTTTGACTTTCAGTTACCAGATGTCGCTAGACACCTACTCCATAAACGTCAGTTGCAATGCGGGGATAAGCTCTCGGAGTTTCGTCACTTGGGGCAGAAGGCAGCAAACCTACGCCTCTCTGATGATGATTCCAAATAGAGTCTATGTCTATAGAGTTTATGTCTACTGTTCCAATAGCCATTAGTCTCTTAGTTCTTTGGTCAGCAAGAAAGTTTTGTTCTCTTTGGGGTATTTTTTTGATTTTTCACACTTACATGTTTGGAACTCACACTTGCAAGCGGCTATATCAAATAACTTAGAGGCCTCTTCTTTAAATGACTAATTTAAGTTTAATCGTCTGAGTATTCTTTCTACTCTTTAGATTTCTCTGAATAAGTTTGTAACGTTGGTGAAACTTTTTGATTTTGTCCCATATTCGATTTTTACGCACTATAGGAATTGAAGCTTTATGCCAAATTTCTTCAATTTTTTTCACCGTTTGTTTTAAAATCCCACTAACAGGAGGATCCTTTCCGGCAAATTTTTCCTTTAAGTCATGTTGTACAAACAAATAATGGTACATAACATCGTTAAACGTTGGCAACATTCTATCATTCAATAATTTTGGATGTCCAAAAACAACACATTTGTCTTTACTTCTAGTTGCCGTTATCATTTTCCCACCTGCGAGGACGTTAATATTTCACACACAACTAAACCTGACAGGCTTATTTTCATGGCACTCCATATATTTTGTTTTCTTTTATTAGCTTCTATTAAACTTTGTTTCTCTATAACTTTTTTATTTAAAATTAACTAATGTTGAAATTCTATCTGCTAAATTTTGTTTCTAAGAAGAAAATACTATTTAAATAACACGTATTTTTACGCACAATATGTTACTGCTAGAATATCGATGAAGGCCTGGAAAAACGTGTAAACGTGGTAACATTGAATAAGCGACAACAGTAACGCAGCAAGAACCGATTGTTAATCGCCATTCTTCCATCCATTCGCTGCCCGAACAGCTGCCACTAAAAACCGCCGAGAGAAAACTCTCAAAGCTTTTCCGCTGAATAAAAAGGTTCCATTTGGCATATCCTCAGGCACCTAAAAATTTAACGGAAGAAATTGGTACACAGGCATTTATGGATAGACTACATGATGTCGAAATGCAACGTGCCCTCCGTTTCTCAACACAGAACGCTAACTTAAGCATTAATCTCAGCTTAGGAGTTTGAAGTGGCGAAAATTATCTCCAGATTTTTAACGAAACTAAAAGAAATAAGACCTTGAGGCGGCTTCATTTATCTTCCGGTGATCCTCATCCTCATCGTTGAAAGGTATTGACAAATATAATCATTCTGTTGTGTCTTTGGACCACTATCCTGAAATATGGTTGAGAAAAAGGCTGTACAACAGCCCGCTGGTGATGCAGCATGAATGGTACATAAACCAGGAAATCCTAGAAACTAAGGTTTAGAAAATGGAGTACTCAGATTTTCTAGGTCTAAAATGTTCCACGAAAAAACATTCTACAACTTCGTTGGCAAGAGGGTAGATAAAGTAACCAAGAAACCTCAAAAGTCCAAAGTAATTAAAAAACCTATTGGCGGAGAAAAAAAACCTGAAAAGATATTTGCTTTTGTGAAGAAGCGTCAGGTATCCTATCCTACCCAACAACAATTAAGACCAGGCCAACAGGGACATCATTTAGCCAGCACAAGTGGTCTATTAGAAATAAAAATATTCCTAGAACTGTCGTAACAATATCAATTTATGGTAAAGATAGTTGAAACACCCTCTACCTACAGTAGAACTGGAGAAAGTTCTGCTGTCTGCACTCTGTTACACCAGGTTGCTTCCAATGATGGCTCAGTAATGTTTTGGGCAAGGATTTTTCTGATTCACACGCGGACCTCTTCTTGATATAAAGGGACGCATTAACAGCAAACATATAAGTACATAATGGAGATCCTACAATATCATGTAATGCCATATGCTGGATATATTGGCAATGGTGTTCTGCTAATGCAAGATACTGCGACACCACACACGGTCAGGAATGTCACATGATATCTTGAAGATAATGATCGTCGATCAGCCCTAATGTGTTTATTGTTCAACATAGGCCTACTCCAGGGATTTCTATCATCTTCTGTTCTATGCCTCTGTTATCCAATTGATTATAATTCTTTTGAGGTCGTCGATCGATCACGTTAAGGTCTTCCTCAGCTTGTCTGCCCGTGGTCTCTACTTAAGCAATTTTTTTGTTCATCTGTCTTCTTTTATTCTTGCAAACATATCGCCCATCTCCATTTTTGTCCTGTAAATACATTGGACCTTCTTAAAGATAACAGTATTCTAAAAATGGACTGGTCTTGTCAAAGTCCAGACCCTAATCCTATAGACTATAGAGCATACATGGAGCCTTCTTAAAATGTGTGTAAGATGTTGTATACCTGCTCCAACAAATGTGAAAAGCTTCGAATGGATCTCATTAAATATGTATATGTGCCAGGCTTATTTTCATGGCACTCCATATATTTTGTTTCCTTTTACTAGCTTATATTGAACTTTGTTTCTCTATAACTTTTTTATTTAAAATTAACTAATGTTGAAATTATATCTGCTAAATTTTGTTTCTAAGAAGAAAAGACCATTTAAATAACACGTATTATTACGCACAATATGTTACTGCTAGAATATCGATGAACGCCTGGAAAAACGTGTAAACGTGGTAACATTGAATAAGCGACAACAGTAACGCAGCAAGAACCGATTGTTAATCGCCATTCTTCCATCCATTCGCTGCCCGAACAGCTGCCACTAAAAACCGCCGAGAGAAAACTCTCAAAGCTTTTCCGCTGAATAAAAAGGTTCCTTCTCGCCACAATCTACTTTTCCACGGAGAGTTCTGTTCACTGAAAAATGTAGAGGTCGAAAAAATCTAATGCGGCGAAAATGCTCTGAGATACAAAGTGTGTTTTAAAGCACAGAGTTCGGTGCGGTAAACTGTCTATAGCAGTATCTGAAAAACTAATCCTATTAACTCGAAGTTTACATCTCGGGGTCTCAGGTGTTACGAGACGTACGCTTGTAATAATTCCCTTTTGCGCAGAGGGGTTAGAAACAATTGATGAAAGTTTTTGATGGGTTTCAGCTTGTTAAGTTTTTGGGAATAAATTGGATATTACTTATAAAACAATTATTCAGGCTGTTAAACACACTTATAATAAATCAAATATAGAACTTAGGTCTGTACTTGATTAATAGTTATTTATGATATAAGTGTTAAAAGTACAATTTTAGTTTGCAGAATTAGCGAAACGAATTCTGCAATTCACATGAGTGCCTTAAAAATGTACTTTTTAACACGTATATTATACAATATTTTTTCTATCTCTATCTATAAGCGAGGATCCTACAGCCTCTGCCGCTTCTCGCATTTCGACCCCCATCGTATTCTGTCCATCCATTCGTCTTCTTTGATGGCTCTATCTTTCATGATGTGCCGTACATTTTCTTCCCAGGCAACTGAAGGTCTTCCCCTTCTTCTTCTTCTTCTTTGGTGTGGTATGTAATTCAAAGCTTTCTTGGCCATCTATCTTGATCCATTCGTTTCACGTGACCATACCACACTAGTTGTTTAGTTTTAATTCTGTCTACACTGGAATATACAGTATGTGTCCTCCTTCTAATATCTTCATTCCTGATATGATCTTTTTTAAATATACCACACGCTCTCCTTAGATAATCCATTTCTACTACTTCTATTCTTTTTCTATCTTTTTTTGTCATCTGCCAAACTTCTGCCCCATAAGTCATAATAGGCTCTACCAAGGTACGATAGATTGTCAATTTCGTTTTTTGTCTTATATCTTTAGACCACAGTAGAGAGTTTAGAATGTTTACCGCTTTTTTGCCCTGCTGCGTTCTCATTTAGATGTCTCTTTGGTAGTGCCTTCTTTAGATATTATAGATCCGATATATTTATATTCATTACATCTTTTTGTGGTTCTAATTTCTAACTCTGGATCTTCTTGATCATCCCCTATTTTAAGATACTCTGTCTTTGACATATTCCTATTGAGGCCCCATTTTTCATATCCTTTCTTTAGTTTTCTAAACATGTAGTCCATGTCTTCCTCATATTTTTTCTACAAACGTTATAAATTTATAAAATACAATATTTTTGTTAGTTGCTGAAACCATAAAACCTATGACCTGTAAAAGGTAGAACTGGTTGTCTACACTCGAGGGAAATGTCTAAAAATTCTTAGCGAAAATATTATACCGTTACATAAACTTGTTTTTTCTACAAACGTGTTAAAAATGCAATAATACAGTTTAAATTATTTTTTGTTTTATTTAAATTTATGTGTCTCGGCAGCAATGGCCATTGACACAAACAATATTGGTTTTACAATAATTAATTAGAATAAGTTTGAAACAGACTGTATGACTTGTACACACTTCTAAAAAGGTCAAACCGGCAAACAGGTGAATGTTCTCAAAGACATTGAAAGTGTGTAAAAAAAAAGACATTATTTTATTTTACCCCCTAAATTTGCACTTTTCGATTCACCTGGTAGATACACGTGCACCACTGAGGCCTGCCAGGTCATGGTTTTTAGCCTTGGTGTGCTATGAATTATCACTAGAAAAATTTCTAGCCTTACAGGACGACCGTTAGTCGGAGGGTTTACTAGCTCTTAGACTATCCTTCCGCCTTAACCATGGAAAATGGTAAAACTGCAGTGCAAAAAATTTTTCCACCTACCTCTACCGAAAGTATAATTTTCCGGACCTGATTGTAGGGAGCAAAGTTGTACTTTTCCTCCCTAGGGAGGAAAATATTTTTCCTCCCTAGGGAGGAAAAGTAAAAGTGAGGTCATGGTATTTCATTCATGAAATATAACTTATTGACGCCCTGTACAATATCTATTTTCTATTACGTAAGTATCTATACATTTTAACGTTTATTTATAAAACACCCTGTATTTTGCAGAATGATAAAAAACATTAAATTGTTATTTTGATTTAACAATGTTTACATTAATAATTTGACTTATATTTGACAGTTGACAGTTATATTGTACCTACTTGTTAGTTTTAATAAATTTTGTTGGTTAATTAAATAAATAAATTAAGTAAAAATGAAAAAATGACTTGTTATTTGAGGAAGGTGGAAAAACCATATGTATAACATGGGAGTAAAGTGCCTTTTCCTCCCTCGAATGTTTACTGCCCTCAGCTACGCGTCGGGCAGTAAACTTCATTCTCGGGAGGAAAAGTAGCACTTTCCTCCCTTGTTAAACAAATAGCTATATTTTTTAAATTGCGCAAATTTTTCTAATAATATTAATGTTAATAAATGAAATATAAATTTTTTGACGTTTGCTTTCAAAATTTGACATTTCCCTTTTAATTGCAGTGTCTTTACAATTTTAAAGCGACCAGTGCTTTAAAGTGACATTTTTAAGGCTCCTATGGAGTGCTAAAAATTGCATCTTTAACAAGATTGTAGAAAAAAAATTATTATCATACTTACCAAATATTTTAAAGTATATTTTTTTAAACTTTCTACTTTATTCACTCTCCTACAATCTGGCTTCAATGGAGGGAACCATGTAATGGAAGAAACTGAACAGTGCAACTAAAAATACGGACTTAAACGTCTGCAGTGGTATCAGTCAAGATATATATGCGTGTTTTATTAACTATGAAAAGGTATTCAACAAAGTACAACATGAAAAATTAATTTATGTCGTAAAATCAAAGGACGTAGACTTGAAAATAAATACCTCAGGATTATACCGAATTTACACTATAAGCAACGAGCAAAAGTACCTGTTAATGAACAGCTCTCAGAAGAAATTGAAATTAGACGTAGTCTGAGACAGGGATGCATGTTACCGCCAGTTGTTTTTAATAATTACTCGGAGGAGATCTTAAAAAAACTCTTGAGGTTTAGACAGCTGGAATAAAGGTAAATGAAGTTCCCACTAACAACATTAGATATGCGGATGGCACTGTCATTTTAGCCGAAAATATTGGGGATCTTCAGAGGCTGGTGACCAGAATAGCGGAGTTTTGGAATTTATTATTTGGAGTTTAATATCCTTTTAAAATAGGTAGAGGAGTCCGACAAGGATGTATTCTATTTCCAAGTCTTTTTAATTTCTATGGGGAATATATAATGAGAAAAGCACTCGACAAATGGAATGGCGGTATTTCTATCGCAGGAAAGAAGATCTTAAATCTCAGAAGTGCAAATGATAAAACATTAATAACTGCATCCGAAGAAGAAATGTCCAGCCTGCTGCAGCTAGTGGAAGCCGAAAACAATAGATGTCGTCTCAAGATCAATAAACAAAAAACAAAAATTATGATAGTAGATTATTCAAATTCACTTCAGACAACAGGAGCCTTAGACCAGTTTGGATTGGTTAACGAGTTCAATTATCTAGGATCCTACATCAGTAATGCAGGATCTTGTGAAACAAAAATACGTAGGAGAATAGGCATGGCCAAACACGCTATGAGTCGATAATCGAAAATCTTAAAAAATCGCTCCTTGTCGAAGAACACCAAAATAAGATTAGTGCGTGCCTTAATTTTTCCCATATTTAATTACGGATCCGAAGCATGGACAATCAAATCGGACGAAAGAAAAAGAATTGACGCCTTTGAAATGTGGTGCTGGAGAAGAATGCTTCGGATCTCATGGACGGAACACAGAACAAATCACTCAATCCTCCAAGAGCTTAATATTCAGACTCGACTTTCCTCTATTTGCCTTTCCACCGTCTTAAAATTTTTCGGCCATATTGCAAGAAGAAGTGATGATAATCTTGAGAGACTTATAATTTCGGGAAACGTTGAAGGGCGCAGAAGTAGAGGTCGCTCATCTACTTGATGGACGGATCAAGTACAGAAAGCCAGTGAAAAAACATTCTCTGAATCCATGAGGGAAGCTCAGGACAGAAGCCGATGGAAAGAGATAGTTGCTCGTGTTATAGGAAATCACGACACTTAGCAATGAGGAAACGACTGAGGAGGAGGATATGGAGTTTATTAAAGCTTCACATTGTTTCTTTGAGCAGTATTCGTTTTTACGATTGGTAGGTTGCTAACCTTGCCAATCACCCTTCACATTTTATCCGGGCTTGGGACCGGCTGCGGTAACCGCAGAGCTACTCGGTCTACCCCGCAATTACTCCAGGCAGTGTTACGACCTGATACAGAAAGGACAAAAAGAATGCTAGAAACAGCAGAGATGAAAACATTGCAAAAAATCGATGGTAAGACGCTGTGAGATAGAGCTAGAAGTGCAGATATACGAAGGAGATGCAAGGTGGACTACATTAATAACTGGGTGAAAAGCAGAAGAGTAGAATGGAACGACCACATAAGCCGAATGACAACAAATAGAGTAGTAAGGACGGCGAGAGACGGTTCCCCAATAGGAAGACGATAAGTGAGCAGACCACGAAAAAGATGGAATGACAACTTACTGGAGGCACATTGAAAAACAGACAGAGTAATGTCTATATGAAAAGAAGAAGAAGAAGAGAAGGGTTTATTTAGAATAGTTGATTACTATATGAATAATTCCTAAATTTCTAAATAGTATCCTAAATTTGTAGTCACTCGAGCGTTATAGGGACCTATTCTTCTTCTTCTTAAAGTGCCTATCCGTTCCGGCTGTTGGCGATCATCATGGCTATCTTGACTTTGTCTACCGCAGCGCCGAGCAGTTCAGTGGTATTCGTGTTATACCACTTACGTAAATTTTGAAGCCAGGAAATGCGTCTTCTTCCCGGTCCTCTTTTACCATTTACCTTACCTTGGAGAATCAGTTGGAGAAGGCCATAACGTTCTTGATTTCTCATTACATGTCCTAGATATTCTAATTTTTTTGTTTTTATGGTTATGAGAATTTCACACTTTCCCCATTCTACGCAGGACTTCCACATTAGTAATTCGGTCAACCCAGGATATACGTAAGATGCGCCTATAACACCACATTTCGAAAGCCTCGAGCCGATTCATAGATGCAACAGTTAGTGTCCATGCTTCCATTCCGTAGAGCAGAACTGAGAATATGTAGCATTTCAACAGACGGTATACAGCCCTGTCGTACTCCTCGTTCTATTGCAATTTTATCAGTTAACTGGTCTTCTATTTTGGTTTTGGCCGTTTGATTGTAATAAATGTTTCTGATAATTCTTAGATCTTTGTTGTCAATTCCAATTTCTTGCATTAGAGTTATTAATTTGACATGTTTTATTCTGTCAAATGCTTTCTGGTAATCTATAAAGCAAACGTAACGTAGATATCACAATTTACATCCCTGCATCTCTGAAATAACACTTGCACAGCAAAAAGGGCCTCCCGTGTTTCCAGAGCAAATCCGAATTGTGTTCTTGTTAGTTGTTCCTCGCACTTTGTATACAGGGTGCGCCAAACCTCTGGTTTTCTTTGATTACGGCTAAACTATGAGATATAAAAAAAATGTTTATAACAAAACTAATGTGTATCAAAGACGTCTATAATTTAAAATTATTTTCGATTATACAGGGTGAGTCAGAACGACGGTATGAACCAAAGTTTTATTTTTTTATATGGAACACCCTCTATATGAAATCATTTTTGAATAGATTATTTAAAAGTATGAAAAATTTGTAAAAGGTCTTATAGGCCTAAAGTTAATAATTTTCGAAATATTTACATTTTTATTTAGAAGATGTTTCCAAGGTAATAAAAATTTAACTGATACGTAAAAGCTTTTATAATATAGTGTTATTTTTAAATAATTTAATATCTTTTACTTTTAGCCATAAAATATACAGTGTGATCACTATTTGCAAATACAAAATTTTCTCATTTTTTTTAAATGGGACACCATGTATATTAGATTTGCATTTTGTAGTAAATATTACAGCCTTTCTTTTGGTATGAGGTTGTATGCACCTAGCATGTTTCGTTTTGTAGATATTTTAAAAAAAACTATAGATTTTATGTTTTTGCCGGTTTTTTTATTAAAAAATTTTTTGCAAAAACAATAATTATAATCTGGTTTTAGAAACATACATTAAAATATCAAATATGAAAATAAAAACTTAATTAATTAAAATAAATCGTATGCTAGTACAATTCAATTGAATTTAATAACTTTAAATTATTTTACAAAAAATATTTGACCATACTAATCAATTCATAAGTTAGTTACTAAATTAAATAAACAACCAAATTTTAAATCTACCTTAGTAATTGTTCTACCTGAGCAACTTTCCTGTACCAAATTAGTTGTTAGTTATATTGTATTTACGAGTAAGATCAGTTAAACTTTTAATTTACCTTTTAAATTTACTTACATCTTGAGAAGATAATAATTATTATAAAGTATGCTTTGAAACAAATGAATGTTAAATGTATCAGCCAAATTATTTATTAATATAAATAGTATTTACCGGTGTCACAAAAGCTGGTAATAGTTTTGTAGTTAAAATTTTTGTAACAATTTTTTATATTTTAAATTTTATTTTTTCAACCGAACAATTGGTGGATATGACATTTGTTTTGGGCGAAACCATTAGAAATTATTACCAGCTTTTGTGACACGAGCAGGTACATAGATTCTATTTACTTCTTTATATATTTCCATAACATTCATTTGTTTCAAAGCATACTTTATACGTTCTCAAGATGTAGGGTACATAAATTAAAAAGTTATCAACTGATCTTACTCTTATATAACTAACAATTAATTTGGTGCAGGAAAGTTGTTGCGCTATAAAAATTACTAGGGTAGATTTAAAGTTTGGTTGTTTATTTAGTTGACTATTTCACTAGACTGTTTTTAACTGATAAAACGTCATAGCAATGCATCGTTTCCTACTGACAAAACTCCTTAGCGTCGTGATTTCTCAGTAATGTCTGGTAATGTGGTAATAACAAATAAATAAAGATTATATTTCGTTGATATGGTGCATTCATTGTCTCGTGAAATAATCTTGTCGAATATCATTCGAGAGAAAATTAGTTACCGGCAAAATTTTCTCCTAGTTTCATTCAAGTTCGTTGCCTTTTGGTAATTTTCGCTTATGAAATTTTGACAAAATCACTCGACTGACGTCTCATGATTTAAGTCAAAATTTAATTCGCGAAAATTGCCAGGCAGCAAACTTTCATACCAGTCGAAAATATTGCCGACAAAATTTTCTCTCTTGTGATATTATATACGAGTAAGGAATTTATGCATTCATTAGTATGGTAAAATATTTTTTGTAAAATAATTTAAAGTTATTAAGTAAATTCAATTGAATTCTAATAGCATACGATTTATTTTAACCTTTAATTACGTTTTGGTTTTCATATTTTATATTTTAGTGTATGTTTCTAAAACTAGTTTACAATTTGTTGTTTATTTAGTTGTTGTTGTTGTTTATTTTTTTTGCAAAAAAATTTTTTAATAAAAAATCCGCAGAAACATAAAATCTATAGTTTTTTTAACATATCTACAAAACGAAACATGCTAGGTACATACAACCTCATACCAAAAGAAAGGTTGTAATATTTACTACAAAATGCAAAACTAATATACAGGGTGTCATATTTAAAAAAAAATGAGAAAATTTTGTATTTGCAAATAGTGATCACACTGTATATTTTATGGCTAAAAGTAAAATATATTAAAATATTTAAAAATAACACTATATCATAAAAACTTTGATCTATCACTTAAATTTTTATTACCTTGGAAACATAATCCACAACCTTATAAATATTACCATTTTTCTCAATATAAATGTAAATATTTCGAAAATTATTAACTTTAGGCCTATAAGACCTTATACAAATTTTTCATATTTTTAAATAATATATTCAAAAATGATTTAATATACAGGGTGTTCCGTTTAAAAAAATAAAACTTTGGTTCATACCGTCGTTCTGACTCACCCTGTATAATCGAAAATAATTTAAATTATAGATGACTTTGATACACATTAGTTTTGTTATAAACATTTATTTTATATCTCATAGTTTAGCCGTAATCAAAGAAAACCAGAGGATTGGCGCACCCTGTATATTCGTTTGTGAATGACCTTTAGAAATGTTTTAAGTAAATGGCTCATAAGGCTTCATATAGACTTCGCACTTTCTCTTATGGGGACCTATTGGATTTTGAAAATTAGGTCTTAAACTAAAACATGTTAAGTAAAGTTTTCCATTTAAGTTGAGACTTTCCATTTTTTAATTTAATTTTCCATTTCCAACAATCGTTTTTTCCGATTATAGCGCCACATATCCATAATTCGAAAAAATGTATCGAATAAGAGTCTTATTTTTACGTAATGAATCCAAGTCTACAATAAATAGTGGGGGCTCCTATTTAGGTTTTAAAGTAACCCCCCACTCCACCTCCGGGGGCCGTGTTTGGTGTCATTCGATATATTTTTCAAAAATATTGAATACGACCATTTTGCAGTTTTTCGATCAAATGTTAATTTCGTGAAATATCGCGAGGTTCCTATTTAAAATTTTAGATTTACCCCCTACCTCTCTCCGTATTTGGTATCATTCGATAGATTTTTGAAAAGTATTGAATACGTATTTTTTAGTTATTCGATCTGATGTTTATTTCTCGAAATATTTGCTTTTTTCTTGTGAAACTTTTTGACTGGCGCATTTCCTTACGCCCCGCTCAAATCGTTAGATTTTTTAAATGTACACTGTTTTGCATGTACTTAACTTACCTTATCTTAATCTGACGATTTCGAGTTTTTTAAGGATAGATTTTTTCGGAGCCCCCTTAACGAACTCCCCTGTATTAATAGACAATATACGGTATAGGTACATTTACAGGGTACAAGGTTTCTCCCCATGTGATAATCTGACGCGCTCGGGTAACTGCAAAAATCCCCGCTTAGGCTCCCCTAGCATTATCCATAATAAAATATTACAGAAAGCGTTTCTAATATTTAAAGAAATGTATGTTGCGTTAAACTAAAATTTGCAAAGCTAGTTTGAGATTTATAATGAACTAAATTACTAAATGTTGTCTTTCTGAAACAGGCTCTAGCGGATATTACGTCATCTAATTTAAAGAGTTGTCTAAGAAAAACGGGAAAATACAATTTGCAGTCATTACCAGCTTGTTTAAAAACTGCTAGAAGTTTCTTGGCTGTGTTAGTAGAGCTATTAAAATAAAATTGGCTCTAAAATTGTTTCTTATTCACTCGTATATCCCAGATGGCTACTGACGGCCCAAATTAAGTTTCTTGTTTAAATATTTCCGCAAGAGCTAAGCGGGAATTCTTTTTATATTCCCAGAGACCCTAAAGAATTTTTTAAAAAGCCAAATGAAATAATTGATGAATTTTAATATCTCAAAAAGCTCTATGTTTGAAAACCTCATCTCTTGAGGTTTTCAGCCGTCACGCTTAAAAACAATACTTACACTGAAAAAAGGTAATAGCTGTTCTTTCTAAGCATATTATTCCCAATTAGTTCGATATACTTTTTCGCTAATCCCAGAGAACGGCAGTGCACATGGCGCACAATCCCCTACATGCTATTTATATACGCGAAGTTTTCGATTTTGGCAACCTGACCGTGTTCTATTCTGAGATAAAAAAATTAATTTATACAACCACACCTATGACACTGTTTTCACAAACAAAGTAACACAAAACAACACACAAAAACAGCCAGAATTTGATACCTTTAGGTTAATAACATCTTCAAGCAATTTTTACAACCACACATTTGCTGTGGTCTGTGAGATCTAGGTCAAATATGTAAAATTTTAAGAAAACATACATAATTGATGCACGTAAGTCTAGCATAGTCGATCATCTTTATTTCTAATGGACCACCCTCATTTGTTTCTATCGGTACAAAAACTTTTTTAACAAATTATTTAAATCTTACGGAATAACCAAACAGCGTAAAGAATCAAAAACTGATGCCATCTCTAAATGTATCCCTTACTCGTTTTCACGCAACGTCTTATTGAAAGTTTGTGTGATAGGAGAAATCCTATACAATAAAATGTGGCGTGTAAACAGCAAAACGTACGTTTTGTCGAATCGAAAAATGTATAGTATTTGTCCTATCACACAAAACTTACAATAAGACATAGCGCTGTTTCACATTATAAGAATTTAAACGTGCGAGGGTTAGAATGCGCGACGACATTCCAATGGTGGCTCATGTAATCATATGGAGCCTTTCTCACTAGACGGTGGTTGGAGCGTTCGGTGAAGTCGCCGTGTTTATGCCGTCCCTCGCTTACAACAACAGACGGCAGTCGTGCCGTCTTCAAGGGTCGTTTTCACGCTACGTCTTACTGTCTTAGTGTACATTTTGTGTGTCATGCAAAACGTACGACAAAACGTACGTTTTGTCCAGTGTATAATGTGGCGTGTAAACAGCAAAACGTACGTCTTGTCAACACACAAAACGTACAATAAGACGTAGCGTGAAAACAGCAAAACGTACGTCTTGTCAAATCGAAAAAATTAAATCCGCTTATTTACAAAACGTACGTTTTGTCGTACGTTTTGCATCACACACAAAACGTACAACCTTTACGCACCAAGTAATATAGGACTCTTAATGCATCCATTCATATGATCCTGTCGTTCAGTCACGCGAAGGTAGTTTCTTTGGTTGTTTGGTACATTATTTTCATTGACACTTTGTGGCTGTGTGAAGTAGGTGCATATATTTTATATTATGATGTCTCAGATCGATAGTGAAATATTAATAACATTAATTGAAGCGAGATCTGTTCTTTGGGACCAAACAATGGAAACATATAAAGATAGAAACTTGATAGGAAATGCTTGGAATGGTGTATGCCGTGCACTTAACAGTGAATTTGACGAATTAGGTGATAAAGAAAAAAACACATTTGGTAAGTGCAGCAGAATTATTTATATGTTACGGATAACAACAATAATTAAAACTGCTAAGTATATTATAAAAAACTATATTTTACATAGTTGCAATTAACGTTGAGTATAGAGGGTGTCAATATGTGTGAATATAAAAATATATAAATTGTATCTTTTTGCGTTAATAGGATGGACCCAATGAATTCGGTTCCTCTTATTTCTCTTTCTTCGACGATAAAGTAACCACAACGCTATAATTTGATTTCACTCCGTATAATATAACTCTACCTTTTATTCTACGAAATTATATTTAGTTTTATAGGGTAAACGACTCGGTGCAGACTGGAGTAGGGCGGCGGTCACGTCTTGTGTGAAATTATCTAAAAACAACATTTAAAAATGAGTGGATGATAGAGGGTCTTTTAAATTCTGTACATGAAAAACATAGATTGTAATGTTGTTCTAAAGCTATTTCCTTGTGGAATTTTTATAATAAACAATTTAACTGAAAAATAATTTTATTAACGTTTCGACGCCCAAATCAGATGTCGAAACGTTAATAAAATCATTTTTTTAGTTCAATTGTGGCTTATTTCCCATTTAGAATAGTTTATTACATAGATTGTATGAGCTAATTAGATGAGCTAATCCAAGATCCCGCAAATAACTTAGTAGAACAATGATTTTAAAAACAAATTAAGACTTTTAATTAAAAACATAAGAAATAATAACTGACAAGGTAGAAGTTGCAAATGAATGAAATACGCATTACAGTACATTAGGACAATAATACATCCACAAAGTGTAAATAAAAATAATATACCAAACAACACAGCAAATTATCTTTGTGCGACTCAATTCTTATTGTGTGAAAAGGACAGTGCAACAAAACTACTTCACGAGAAAACCGTCGCACGTTCAAAATTCTTATAATGTGAAACAGCCCGTAGCGTGAAAACAGCAAAACGTACGTCTTGTCGAATCGAAAAATTAAATCCGCTTATTGACAAAACGTACGTTTTGTCTAACCCACAAAACGTACAAGAAAACGTAGCGTGGAAACAGGCCTTAATAACACGTAGCATACCTACTACAGTGGAACCTCGATAAGTCGGATTAATCGGGACCGCGGCCGATCCGGGTTAGCCGGAGAATATGGTAAAAATTAATAAAATACGGTACTCTTACAGATAAACTTAATTGTAATTGCCAAAAAAATGAAATACTTATGTCCAGTACATCTAAATTACGTACAGTTGTATACATTATTGTTTATTTCTTGGTAAAAAAACTCAGTCAAAGTGAAAACATTTTTATTTTATCTGATGAAAATCGATCCGGGTTAGCCGGACTTCCGGGTTATCGGAGGCCGACTTATCGGGGTTCCACTGTACCTACAAATGAATTCTGATGAGTAGAAAATGTATACGAAAAAACCAATAACAAACATAAAACAAATGTTAACTGTAACCATAATCACCCACAACAGCGGATCGATTGATTCTTTTCGTGTCCATGACCAATTAACATTTATGTCGAGAGTCCATAAAAAACAAAAGGTAGCTGCTCACCAAGGGTTACTTGTTAACGGTATCTAGTATTATTCACATTACATGATATCAGCATTATCTCATGTTAAGGCGAATTTACACTTATTCACTTTAAAATTACATTGCGGATGATTCATCTGCAATGAAAGGTATAAACATACTCTTCATCTACATTTCATTCAAGATGCACATCCAAAGTAAACAGTGAACAAAGTAGAACGTCTCCCTATTTTCGATGAACTGGCTGGATGATACATCCACCGTGAACCCCTAGTGTAAACTGTAAACTTGTTTTTTTCGGATCATTGAACATTCCATGCCATCAAAACGCAGTTGAATAATTTTTTTTGATACTTACTTACTTACTAGCCAACGCCCACCCTTGGCATGTTAGCCATTTGGCGGCGCGCTGACCAGTATAGACGAGCCGTTTCTCGTAGGCGATCTTCATCCTCCTCGGGTGGGTCTGTTATCAGGGCTGGGTACTCTGGGAGGTGAGCAGCATCCATCTGGGGCTGATTACATAGTGGACAGTTGTCATTTTCACGGACGCCGATGCGATGTAGATGGGAGGCCAGGTAGTCATGCCCCGTAGTTGTTCTGAACGCGGCTACACTGATGGGTCTCGGCAAGTTGTGAGGGATTGGTGACTCTATTAGGTGGGCCCAAGATTTTCCAGCACCGGCTTGTATTTGCTGGTCTTTTATCTTCGCTTTGATTCCTCTTTTAATGGTGGACTTTGCTGATGTGTACGATTGGAAGCTAGGGGGCTGTGGAAGAGTAGTGCCTTCTTTTGCAAGTTCATCCGCCGCTTCATTCCCTTCAACACCGACATGACTAGGGATCCATTGTAAAGTAATCAGCCACCCTTTTTCCAGCAAGTTCGATAGTTGGACGCGGCAAGATATTGTTTGGGCACAGTCGGTATATCGATTTGTCGACAGGGCGAGGATTGCGGCTTGGCAGTCGATGAAGAAGGCAACTTTTTGGGGGTGTTGGAGATTCTCGAGACTTTTAGCGGCTTCGTGTATAGCAGAAATTTCGCCATCATAGTTGGTGAGAGGGGCACCCACAGCTGTGGAGCCTTTGGAGAACGTTGAGACATATCCTGCTCCTGTTCTTCCCGAGTCCGGCATCGAGGAGCCATCGCAGTAGATGTGGAGTCACTCATGCGCTGGGTAATTGGTGTGTATCGTCTCTAGGGCGGCTTTCCTTAGGACAATGTCTGACGATAAGTGCTTCGGGTCGTTATGGTTTTCAAGACGCAATTCTGTGTTTGGTAGACAGCGGGCGAGTGTAGTTTGCGCTGGGAAGGGGGCGGCTTTCGACAGGTCAATGTGGTATTTTTCCATGATTTGATTTGCTACTGTAAGCGGAGTGGTTTGTGTTTTAAGACGTGAGGCTGATTGTCTATATTCGTCCCATTTTTGTGGAAGTATTCGTCTTTGCCTTTCCCAGAAGGTTAACGCGTGTTGCTCCCTGCGGCATTGTATTGGTTCAATACCGGTCTGGGCTTCCATTGATGTAATCGGTGTTGATTTTGGAGCACCGGTGATGATGCGAAGGGCAGTGTTCTGGGCGACTTCAAGCTTGGAGGTGGTGTTTGTACTCGCAGTTATTGTAGCTTCACTCCCATATTCTAGTATCGGCCGGACATAGGTTTTGTATGTTGCTACCAAGACATCTTGCGTGGCGCCCCATTTTGTTGCTGTGAGACGTTTGAGCAGTCGACATCTCTTTGTGGCTTTCTCTGCAATGTCGTCGATTTGAGGTTTCCACGTCATTTTCTTATCTATGTACACCCCCAGGTATTTTGTTACACCCTCTCTTTCCTCCTTTGTATGTCAGCTTGACAGCAGTCTGCTTTGTTGAAAGGGTAAGTACTTGATATACGGTTTTGGTTGTACTGACAGTTAGGCAGTTTTTATCCGCCCATTTTTCTAGATTTTTGAGAGCCTGGTTCATTACTCCCTCGAGCGCTTTCAGACTTCTACTTGATGCCCATATTAGGAGGTCATCGGCATACAGGAGGGCATCAACACCGGGTGTCTTTCTAATCATTGCGAGCACATCGTTTATCATTAGGTTGAACAATTGACAGCTGATGACAGCTCCTTGTGGCAGCCCTTGTCTTTGTAGTCTGAATTTGGAACAATGGTTGTGAAATTTGACTCTCTGATACCTTTCACCGAGAAAAGATTTTATCCAATTGAACAGTTTACCGTCAATTCCAGACTTCGCTATCTTGTGTAACAGCAAACCTCTCCATACTGTGTCGTATGCAGCTTTGAGGTCTACTAGCACTGCAACTGTTGACATCTTACGGTGGAAAGTATCCTTGACTTTTTGAGCAAACTCGACTACATGGTCCATGGTGTTCCTGTGTTTCCTGAAGCCAGCTTGTGCGTCGTCAATCAGTTCAAGATGGGTTATGGCTCGGTTCAGTCTGTCCAGAACCATTTTTTCGGCTACTTTGCATAAGGAGCTTGTGAGGGATATTGGCCGGTAGCTATCAGTCAGGCTCGGGTCTTTTTGTTTCTTTAGGGTGGGTATGACCTCGCTCTTCCTCCATTGACTTGGGACTCTTGAATTCCATGTTTGATACATAAAATGGCTTTTCAATGGAAAGACGAACATATGCATATATTTCTAGGAATATATCGTAATCATGAGTGCCTGTGGAATATTCAATCTGAGGACTACCATAAAATAAACATCCGTGAAAATGCATACCGGTTTGTATTAAAAGAGCTACATTTATCTCGATTAAGTATAGGCGACATAAAATCAAAAATCAAATCTATTCACACTCGCTATTGTCCAAAGTTAGCAAAAATTAGGAAGTGAGAAAAGAGTGGATCAGGAAACGCTGATGTCTATTCTCTTCGTTTATTATGATTTAAAGAGGTAAACTCCTTCTGATTTTTTTCTAATTTTCGACATTCTTCTAGTAATGCTTTACTTATTAACTCCACGCTGACAATTACAATCGTATTCGCCATTTTGAAAAGATTGTGAAACGTGTTCCGTCAGTGAAAATGTAAATTGCTGGCCTTTCAATCTACACTTTCACTATTCTTGTATCATCCGCAGTGTACATCTAAAGTGAATAAGTGTAAATTCGCCTTTATGATTCGATAGGGCCTCAGAATTTCATGAAGATGCGAGCTGTTCAAATAAATTAAGCATAAGCGTAGAAAACAATACCTACTTAACTCATGAAAACTAAGACAATGAGTTCATTATGTAAGAAGGTTGAATAAGTTCTGAAACTATTCGTTTATAGGTTCTTTTTTCTTACATTGGAAAGAAAAATAATTAAATTTTTAAACACAACTTCAAATAATACAATAACAAAAAGTTTCTTTTGAATGGTATATTTGAAATTAAAAATCATACTAAATTTTCTCTTTTTCACCCCTGTGACTTATTAAAATAATCATTATAGAAGTTTTCAGGGACTTCAGACCCTCAATAATACTGTAATATTTTATTCTGCGTTTAAATTTTCAAAAATACTAATTAGTTTTCTCAGGATTTGAAAAAAATGTATACATTTAAAAAGTATTCGACCGAAATTTCACGATAATAGACACACGAAAACTTCCTTCTACTACGGACTACACTTGGAAATTAAATGAAATTATTATTCCGCACTTCGGCAGAGATAACGGCATTGTTTAACAAATAATTTTTTTTAAACAATGGTAACAAATATGAGCTAGAGCTAGGTGTATCACGATAAGGAAAAACCGTTACATTTCCAATGGTCAAGCTAAACATTTATTGTCTCAACAACTACGTTTATTGTCACCATACACGCATTGATTGTGGTTATTAAAGGCAGTAGTAGATTAATTAATGCATTCGTTGTCACAACAATCAGTTTACATCTATAAAATAATCATATTATATATTACTCTATATTAACAACATTTGTACATGGTTTTAATGAAATCTGTACGTTGTCACGATAAATCAAGGTAATTGCTTGTCATCTACGAAATCAGGAAAGTGAGTTGCTGCCAGAATTGACATTATTTATTAAATATACGAAACTAAGTTATTGGCTGAATAAATTAAGTGTTCTTGATTAATGTACTCTAGTTATTTTCACAATTATTATTCAATCATTGTGACAATAACCAAATACATTCGTCAATGTCTAAAAGTTCGTTGAAACCGAACCGTTGAAAAATTAAAATGTTGTTACAACGAAATACTGTTCAATAATCACTGTTAATCAATATTACGAACTAAATTTTTTAAGTGTGGGTAAGAAACAGAAGACTAGGGTGGAATGACCACATAAGCCGAATGACAACAAATAGGGTAGTAAGGACGGCGAGAGACAGTTCCCCAATAGGAAGACGATCAGCGGGAAGACCACGAAAACGATGGAATAACAAGTTACTGGAGTCATATTGAAAAAACAAGCAGAGTCATGTCTATAAAAAGCGAAGAGGAAGAAAAATATTGATCAGACATTATTGTCAAATATTGACCAGACCCGGTCAATATCTCTTAAAGAGTACTTTTACAAGGTTCCTGGTGTTTCTGTCACTGAATATTTTGGAATTAAATGTTATTTTCTTTCACGTTTCTTAGTGTACTTATGCTTCGAATATTAACTGTCGCTTCTCTGCGAAATCCTGTCTAAAAAGTTGATCTAATGCCGAGACAGTGTAGATGAAAGGTTAGATATAATGTCGCAAGGGAAATCATTGCGTCTTGTTTATTTTTAATTTTGCTTATAGTTTATACTTATTCGGCTAACTTTTCGCATGCACTCAACGAAAAAAAAAGGTTGAATTTTAAAACATTTTTGATTTAATGATTGTCGTTTGGATTTTTGTCTGTACCTATTATTTTATTACAGTATTTTTTATGTTTTAGAGTGATCTACAATAAAATATGGGTAAGTTGTTTTAATGAAACAATTCATCTTTATAGAAAATAGAAACGGTACTGTATAATATATTTACCACGTAGGTTGCACCATTTTGTAATCCACGATTGACTTAAGATCGTGAGGAGGTCAACTTTAGCTAAAGTATCTCCTCTTGACCGCCACAAAGACCATCATGGAGATCTTTACTCTTTTCTTATAGCTTTTCTGAGAAGTATATCCACTCCAGTAATCCCTAAGACAAACAACGGTAACAAGAACGATCTCAGGAGAGATCAAAGGATCAAACAAAAAATTTAAACAAACATATTTTATTCAATAAATTGACAGGCTTGTGTTACAGCAAGTCCTGTTAGTACATTCTTTCGGGTTTTTGCTGTAAAGGACATCGCACACATCTTATGGAAAATATAATGTCACTCAAATTCAATAAAATTTATACGAATAGATTCGTTTTAAATTAACGGTCAAATCTTATCATTGCTCCAACTCTTAATTATGATTAATTTCGGCGCAAATTGCAATTAAAGTTTATCGAAATCACATTTTTGGAGTCAGTAAAAGTGTCAGTTACAATCACTATTGCTCTGGGTGCTACACTTGCTATTCAAAAGAGCTTAAATCCCGCTGGGCCTAAGCGGATTAGTGAAACTAATCCGCTGATTTATGGAGTACCGACAATTTGGGTATTTTAAAATATTTTTTCTCTCTCTAACTTATGTACGTACCCATTTGATTTCAGATTTATTTATATCAATTTCTGCTCTTATTATTGAAAATATAGAGTTGGCGCAATGATAAGATTTGACCGTTAATTTAAAACGAATCTATTCGTATAAATTTTATTGAATTTGAGTGACATTATATTTTCCATAAGATGTGTGCGATGTCCTTTTAAAGAACCGCTTGGATTGACATGGAATTTGGTATACGCATAGCTAACATGTCAAAGAAAAAAAGTGATATGGTGTCGATGCGTGCTTTTGCTCTAGGGGTGAATTTCACCCCATCTCGGGGGTAAAAAAATATATGTCCAAGATATATAAAGTTTTTTCACCAAATCAATACTTTTCGTGTTATTTGCAAGTGAATATGTTCATTTTTCAACAAAATAACCACGTTTTTAGACGGTTTTTAAACGCTTTTATTTAGTTCAATAGTTTGCGTCAAATTTTTAGACGTTAATTTGAGTGCCTTTTCTCCAATGCAAATGAATGAAAATTTGCAGACATATGCATTCGCGGGAACAATGCACGAATAATCAATAAATTTTGTTTTGTTTATTAAATTGTTTAAATACAAAAAAAAAACGATTTTAATGGAAAATGCTTAAATTCTCTTGTTTTTTACAATGTAAAAACTTGAAACTTTTATGTGTTGTAGCTAATGATATGAACTATACACAATTCCACTTTTTACGTTAATTTTTTACGTTATGCTTCATAAATAAACAATAAAGTTTCAAATTTTTTGCCGATTCCGACTACATTTCATGTTAGTACATCATGTTTTATACATATTTTAAGAGACATAACGATATATTTTAATGTTTGAAAAGTGTAAGACTAAAAAGGAAAAAATAAAAAAAATTGAAAAAAATGAAAATTTTTAGGAAACGCTTTCTTTAGTTACGAGTGACTAAAATTAAAAATTTTATAAAAAAAATCAACTACAAGGCAAAAATTAAAAAAAATTTAAAAAATCTAACACATTTGATAAAGAAAAGCGTGGGGCGAAAACCGTTTATTCAATGAAGACGCGCCACGCTTTTCTTTGACGAATGTGTTAGATTTTTTCAATTTTTTTTTAAATTTTTGCCTTTTAGTTGATTTTTTTTATAAAATTTTTAATTTTAGTCACTCGTAACTAAAGAAAAGCGTTCCTTAAAAATATTTTTTTATATTTTTTTTGCAAATAACTCCAAATGTAAGCAATTTGTCGAAAAAAATATTTTTAGCAAAACTATAGCCTATAAAAAAGTGAAAAAACGGTGTATCTATTAGGTCTTTATATTTAGCAAAAGCAGAGTTATAGCTAATGAAAAATAGGTTCTTATTCGAAAAATTCCAAATAGAATAATTCAATGTGAAATATCCAAATAAGAAGCATTCTTGGGGAAAACACATTACATTTTTTTCAAAGTGTTTAAAAAAACTTTATTTCTGGTTTTATAAAAAAAATTTCTAGCATCAAATGTAAGCAAGTTACGCTCAAAATAAAGTTGGACCCTTTTGTTTTGGCAAAAAAAAAATCAGGAAAATCACCCACCCATTAGCAACTTAAATGAAATTAATCGGTACCGCTTCACAAGTTACTTTACTTATGTTGTGTTTATATGATCTGTAAATTTCATCGATTCAAAGTGCTTGTTTTTGAAAAAAATTGGTTTTAAAGTAAAATTTTTAAAAATTTAAATTTTGATGTTTTAAAAATGTTTTTTTCAAAATAATTTAAAAATTGCTAGAGATACCAAAAATCTTAAACAATAAAAAAGTCGGCTTTACTTTTCTGAATATTTTGTATTTTTTTTTTGTTTTTGTGTAAGACAAAAATTGGTTAAGATTCGGTGTTTCTAAACACTCCTGATAAGTGACTCGTTCAAGCCCTTTTAACTACAGCTCTTTCAAAAATGGGGACTTTGAACCGATGAAACTTACAGATCATATGATCAATATATACGCGACTAAAAAACTTGTGAAGTGGTAACAATTAAGTTCATTTGTAATGCTAATTAGGGGGTTATTTCCCGAAAAAGTGCTTCGTTTTTTGGTTATGGCACGTTAAAATATTCGATTTGGAATTTGACGAATATGAACCTATTTTTCATTAGCTATAACTCTGCTTCCACTAGGTATAGTAACCTTGTATATACACCATGTTTTTCACTTTTTTACGTGCTATATTTTTGATACAAATTTAAAAAAAACGTGGTTGTTTTGTAGAAAAACATATTTACTCGCAAATAACTCGAAAAGTATTAACTTCGTGAAAAAACTTTATAGAACAAAAGTTGCTTAGAATTAGTCATTTTTTCCATTTCCGGAAAGTAAAATTTTTATAAATTTAAATTTTGATGTTTTAAAAATGTTTTTTTTCCAAATAACTTAAAAATTGCTAGAGATACCAAAAATCTTAAACAATAAAAAATGTCGGCTTTACTTTTCTGAATATTTTGTATTTTTTTGTTTTTCTGTAAGACAAAAATTGGTTAAGATTCGGTGTTTCTAAATTTGCATACACTCGTGATAAGTGACTCGTTTAAGCCCTTTTAACTACAGCTCTTTCAAAAATGGGACTTTGACCCGATGAAACTTACAGATCATATGATCAATACGCGAGTAAAAAACTTGTGAAGTGGTAACAATTAAGTTCATTTGTAATGCTAATTAGGGGGTTATTTCCCGAAAAATGCTTCGTTTTTTGGTTATGGCACGTTAAAATATTCGATTTGGAATTTGACGAATATGAACCTATTTTTCATTAGCTATAACTCTGCTTCCACTAGGTATAGTAACCTTGTATATACACCATGTTTTTCACTTTTTTACGTGCTATATTTTTGATAAAAATTAAAAAAAAACGTGGTTGTTTTGTAGAAAAACATATTTACTCGCAAATAACTCGAAAAGTATTAACTTCGTGAAAAAACTTTATAGAACAAAAGTTGCTTAGAATTAGTCATTTTATCCATTTCCGGACTTATTTTGAACATATATTTTTCACCCCCAAAAGGGGTGAAAGTCACCCCTAGGGCAAAAGCACAAATCGGCACAATATGACTTATTTTCTTTGACTTGTTAGCTATGTGTATGCCACATTTCATGTCAATCCAAGCGGTTCTTTAAAATGTAGATGTTTTGCAATATTCTACCTTTAAAGAACGTACTGTGTATAAAAATGACCTAAAACAATTGCACTTTGATAAAAACGAACTTTTTATAATAAAACGGTTTCATTATTATTTATAGGACCCAGTATAAAATTATACACTCATATAAATCTAAGAAAATATTTAAAATGATCAAATATACAGGGTGGTTCATCTTATCCGCCTCGGTGTCTTTACGGAAAACCACTTCATATTTTAAAAAAATTTCTTCAAAGTAATATACAGGGCGATTAATACTACAATCTAAAAATCATGTGAATTATACAGGGTGCTCCAAAAAGAGTGGTATATCAAAGTTATATTTTTTCTTATGGAATGTCCTATATATGATGACATTATTGAATTGACCTTAAAAAATAAGCCATACTTTCATAAGGGTTCCCCATGGCTAAATATAGGTTTTGATTTATTTCGATTTTTATGAAAATGTAAGGTTTTAGAAATAAAAATAAATATCTACGAATCTAAGAATCAGTAACAAATTCTTTCTTGGATCTTAATAATTGACTATTTAGCATACTTAAGCAGATGCTTATTGCAACAAACAGGGTGGTCAAAATATGAGATTGTTCTATTAACAAATTCAAGCTGTAATAACTTAATTAATTTAAATGGAACACCCTATATCTTACTAGTCTATCGCGTAGAAAATATTATTAATTAATTCTTAAATCTTTCAATTTGTATTAGGGTTTCCTATACCTATCTTTTTACAGGGTGGTCAAAATATTAGATGGTTCTATTAACAAATTCAAGCTGTAATAACTTACTTACTTTAAATAGAACACCCTATATCTTACTAGTCTATAGCGTAGAAAATTTACTTAGCTTTCAATTTATATTAGGGTTTCCTGTACCTATCTCCTTTAATTTGTTAAATATTTAAAGATTTCCTAATTTTCAAGCTTTACAAATTAGAATTAAGTAAATATGTCGTGGATACATATTATGTACAACATATCACCAAAACCGGCAATATACTTAGACATGATACTGTCAATAATAAAATTTTCACTGTTATCATGTAATCACACAGAGTGTTGTATTATTTTAGTTGATTTTGGCCTACATGTGACATTGAATAATATGTTTATATTAAACTGCATACCCTATATTAGATACCGTATTCTGGAAGATATTTAAATTATATTTCATTCCGTATAAGTATTTTCCATATCTTAAACCATAGGTTATTAAGTAAATTTAAGAACACCACTTTTTGTTTGAATCTTTGAATCGCAATTACAAACAATTAAATGCAATGGCTAGTATGACGAAAACGAGCCTATTGTACAAAAATACGTAAAAATGGGTATTTACAGAATAACATGGGAATTCACATTTACAGAATAACAAGTGTATTGAGAATGTTTACATGGAATTGAAGATATTTTAAATATCTTCCATTATAAAGAACAGAATATCGAGTATGTCATTTAAAATATGAACACTCTGTGTGATTAAATGATAAAAATATGAATTTTATGAACGAAAGTATCTTGACTAAGATATTTAAGTATATTGCCGGTGTTGGTGATGTGTTGTACATAACCACGACATAGGCACTTAATTCTAAATTTTAAAGCCTACAAATTAGGAAATCTTAAAATATTTTAAAAATGAAGGGAGATAGGCATAGGAAACCCCACTAAGAATTGAAAGCAAAGTAAATTTTCTACGCGATAGGTTAGTAAGATGCAGGGTGTTCCATTTAAAATAAGTAAGTTATTACAGCTGGAATTTGTTAATAGCACAATCTAATATTTTGACCACCCTGTAAAAGATAGGTATAGGAAACCCGAATATAAATTAAAAGCTAAGTAAATTTTCTACGCGATAGACTAGTTAGATATAGGGTGTTCTATTTAAAATAAGTAAGTTATTACAGCTTGAATTTGTTAATAGAACAATCTCATATTTTGACCACCCTGTAAGAAATTTTGTTGCAGTAAGCATCTGTTTAAGTATACTAAATAGTCTATTATTAAGATCCAAGAAGGAATTTGTTACTGATTCTTAGATTCGTAGATATTTATTTTTTTCTTAAACCTTACATTTTCATAAAAATCGAAATAAATCAAAACACCCTGTATTTAGATATAGGGAACCCTTATGGAAGTATAGCTTATTTTTTAAGGTCAATTCAGTAATGTCATCAGATATGGGGCATTCCATAAGAAAAAATATAACTTTGATATACCACTCTTTTTTGGAGCACCCTGTATAATTCACATTATTTTTAGGTTGTAGTATTAAAGGCCCTGTATATTTCCGAGAAGAAATTTTTTTAAAATATCAAGTGGTTTTCCGTACAGAGACCGAGGCGAATAATATGAACCACCCTGTATATATAATATTTACATATAATAATTAACTTATATAATATAATGAATTTTTAGTATGTTAAATTTTAATTATTTATTAAAAAGATTAAAAAATGATACGTACAGCCGGGTTCGAACTCGCGACCTCTCGATCTGCAGTCTAATGCTCTACCACTGAGCCACCACTTATCGATGTATTAACGTACTTTTCCGTCGACCGTCCATTTATGATCAATTTTAACACCCTCAAAATCATTGATTAATGAGCCCTATTAATGAATGTTTTTCTATTAATGAACGATTTCATTATAGGCAACACAACATACATTGCTTGCATAAATTAATTAAACGCTCTGTGATTGGCAGTGACCAGTGGTGTAGGCAACCAAACATATACCTATTTATATTCCCACTAAAAAATTTTAAATCAAGTAGCCGCTGCCACTGTTAGTACTATCTGTCATTGTATGCCATAATTTACTTTATTGTTTAAAATTCTGTGTATTTGAAAAATCAAAAGATGGATATATCTTTATTTCTGAAAAGTACGGTCGACGGAAAAGTTTTGTAACGAAGTTTTGTAAATTAAAATGGCGATTAACAATCTCGAACTCGAAATATCGAAAATATCTCAATTGTTAATCGCCCTTATTAATACACTTGTTGGTTAAATAACTATTAAAATGGAATTTAAATGTCATTGCATTAGTCACATTTTTAAAATGGTTTGCAATAAAAAAATCGATTTATCCATATTTATAGTAGCAGTTAAATATTGTATTGTTAGCCAATTCTGAGCTATTCTGAAAATTGCAGGTGCCTAGGTAGCATAGAACTATTTTTAAAATTGATTACAAAATTTGCGGATATAGTGACATAGTTACAAAGACCAAGCCAAGTATAAAAAACCGTTTTAAAATGACTGAAAGTCCAAACAAAAATTAGGTGAATGAAGGCCCAAAGGTTAGCATATTCTTGGCCAGTATTGAAGATGCACAAGGGTTGGCATTAGTCTTTCGAAGGAAGTTTGATCGATTTGCAGAACTTCAATGCCAACTGTCAGCTCCCGGAAAAACTTTGAAACTCCAAGAGTTACGGAATAAGAAAAGACAATTTTAGATTGAATTCGATTCGGGGCTACCAGCATCGGCTGACCATGGTTTCTGCTTTTCAGCGTCTTCAGAGCGGCCTCTGGTGTATCCCGAAGCGAACTGAATGCAAGTTGTCGAAGTATGCATATAAATAAAATATTAAATGCGTACGGACGCCTTAGTAACCCCTACCTGGACACAGAGAAAATTCTCTCTAAGTCAGAATGCAGAATCCTTGACAACTATCTGTTGCCTGAGCTTTTTATAAATTTATAAAGACACAGGCCGATAAATAGCAGACATGGGAGAACCTACAATATACACTCATCAGCTATCCGCTTATCTAGATAAAAATTCCAACAGAATTCTGCATCCTTAGCACTCATCATCATTCTCTTTGCCTTACCCCTATGCGGGGTCGGCTTCCCCAATTGCATTTCTCCACATAATTCTATCCTGGGTCATATCAATATTAATCCCCTTTACCAACATCTTCTGCCTTATCGTCTCCCCCCACGTCTTCTTTGGTCTTCCTCTCCTACTCCTTCCAGGAATCTGCACTTCAGCTACTCTTCGTATTGGATGATTAACGTCACGACGTTGAACATGACCAAACCATCTCAACCTATGCTCTCTCATTTTGGCATCAATTGGTGCCATACCTAGGTTTACCCTAATATATTAATTTTTAATTTTATCCTTTCTTGTCACTCCACTCATTCATCTAAGCATTCTCATCTCCGCCACATGCATTCGTTGTTCCTCTTTCTTTTTCACTGCCCAACATTCAGTTCCGTACATCATAGCCGGTCTTATGGCTGTTTTATAGAATTTTCCTTTCAGCTTCATTGGAACTTTTCTGTCACACAACACACCACTCGCTTCCTTCCACTTCATCTATCCAGCTCTAATTCTACTGCATGCATCTCCATCTATTTCTCCATTACTCTGTAATGCCGACCCCAGGACTTAAAACTATTGCTTTTTACAATCAGTTCACCATCCAAAGATACCATTTTATTTGTAGTAACTCCATCTTTAAATGAACATTCCAAATAATCTGTCTTTGTCCTACTAAGTTTTAAACCTTTTTCCTCCAGAGCTCGTGTCCACTGTTCCAGTTTTTGTTCTAAGTCTCTTTCACTATTTCCTACTAACACGACATCATCAGCATACATTAACCTTCGGATGACCAAGCGGGGGAAATTGTGACCCCAGCGTATGTTTTTCTTTAATAAATTCAAAAGTATTTTCAATTTTTAACTCATTATTTTTTTATTTGACTTTAATATCATTCTAGATATCGTCGTATTTTTAAATAAAAAAATTCCCTATATTTTACGAATAAAAAATTTATTATGAAGTTGATGTTTAGTAAAATACCGACTATGATGTGTAATTCCAAGTAGTTTTACGGTAATGACGTCGACTTTGCAAAGTAACAAGACACTTATTTAACATACACACTACATATGACTCTAATACTCATGTTGTGACTGGCTAAATGACATAAAGTCCATGCCAAAAAAAAAATTAAAAAAAACTTCATTTTTTTGTTGTCATTTTTGACATTTTTGACCTGGGGTCATTTTTCCCCCCTTGGTCATCCGTGTAACAAAAAAAGGTTGGTCATCGGAAGGCTAAGCACCATGGAATGTTACCCTGTAGTTTCGCTGTTATCTGGTCCAAAACTAATGAGAATAAATACGGACTAAGCACCGAGCCTTGGTGCAATCCTACTTTCACATGAAATTTATCAGTCTCTCCCACACCTGTCCTAACACTAGTCGTTACTGCCTCATACATATCCCTCACAATCTTTACATATTCACCAGGGACTCCTTTCTTATTGAGTGCCCACCACAGAATCTCTCGAGGAACTCCATCATATGCTTTCTCAAGATCAATGAATACCATATGAGCGTTTGTTTCTTTACTCCTGTATTTTTCCATCAATTGCCTTATAATGAAAATTGCATCTGTTGTTGATCTGCCCTGCATAAATCCAAATTGATTCTCGGATATTTCGGTCTCTTCACGTATCCGTCTATCAATTACTCTTTCCCATATTTTCATGGTGTGGCTAAGCAGTTTTATAGCCCTGCAGTTTGTACATTGTTGTATATCTCCCTTGTTTTTGTAGACAGATACTAATATGCTGCTTCTCCATGCGTCTGGCATTTGTCCAACTTCCATAATTCTATTAAATAAACCTGCTAGCCACCTTGTTCCTGTCTCTTCCAATGCTTTCCATACTTCCCCAGGAATATCATATGGTCCTACCGCTTTTCCTTTTTTATTTTTTGAAGCGCTTGAGCCACTTCCTCGTTTGTTATTTTGGTGACCATTGCTGCTACTGTCCCCGTTGACTCCACAGACTGCCTGTCAAATTCTTCATTTAATAAGCTGCCAAAGTGCTTTCTCCATCTCTTTTTGATACCCTTTTCGTGAACTAGTATTTTATTATTTTCATCTCGAATACATTTAATCTGATTAAAATCTTTTGCTTTCTTTGCTTTCTGTTTGGCTATTTTATATATCTTCGTTTCGACTTCCCTGGTATCAAGTTGATAGTATAGGATTGAATACGCTTCTGCTTTGGCTTTTGCTACTGCTACCTTCGCTTCCTTTTTCGCGACTATATAGTTTTGATGATCTGTGTCAGATCTGGTTTCTTGCCACTTTCTATATAATTTTCTCTTCTCTTTTATTTTCCCTTGTACTTCGTTTGACCACCACCAAGTCTTTTTATCCTCAAACTTTTTTCTTGACGTTTTCCCAAGTATTTCAATAGCAGTCTCTCTAATACAACTGGCCATTTTTCTCCAAATTATAGTAGGGCTTCCTTTCATGTTTATATTTTCTCTACTATTCTTTCCCTGAATAGACCTTCTTTCTCATCTTTTAGCATCCACCACTTGATTTTTTGTGGTCCTCTCCGATATTTTGGTTTAGTTTCACTTTTTACTTCGATGTCCAGAACAAGCAGCTTATGTTGTTGGCTTACTGTCTCACTAACTATTGCCTTGCAGTCCTTGCATCCTTAGTACTCAAATATGAGTAAAATGAAATAAGGAAAGACAACTTTAGATTAAATTCGATTCGTGGCAACCACCATCGGCTGACAATGGTTTCTGCTTTTCAGCGTCTTCAGAACTGCCTGTGGTGTATCCCGAAGCGAACTGAATCCAAGCTGTCGCAGTATGCATAGAGATATAGAGAATTTTCTCCGTGTCCAAAAGTTACCTTTTCTATCACGTTACCTTTTTTATCTGGCAACAAAAGACACTGCCTATGACCAACGTAGCTACCAAGATGTATGAAAAGTATTACTTCAGTTGTGAGAGGACGTGCTGAGGTTTAAAGTGCAAAAGTTAGCTATGTCAAAGCTACAGTACTGCCAACGGAAATGAAGGGTTGTCCAAAATATGGTGAAGGAAATATTTAGAGACACCAAAGTTCAGGTACTTCTTCTTCTTCAGGTGCCATCTCCGCTACGGAGGTTGGAAATCATGATAGCTATTTTAACTTTTGAGGCAGTAGCTCTAAATAGTTGTTTTGAGCTGCATCCAAACCATTCTCTCAGGTTCTTGAACCATGAAATTCGTCTTCTCCCCATGCTTCTTCTGCCATCTACCTTTCCTTGCATTATGAGACTCAGAGTGCCGTACTTCTCGCCCCGCATCACATGTCCGAGATACTGTAGTTTTCTTTCTTTAATTGTAAGTTCAACTTCCTTCTTTTTACCTATTCTTCTTAGTACTTCGTTGTTCGTAACTCTATCTACCCAGGAAACCTTCATAATTCTTCTATATGTCCACATTTCAAAGGCGTTAAGTCGTCTCATTGTCTCTACATTTAACGTCCATGATTCCACTCCATAGTATAGTACACTGTATACGTAACATTTTGTTAGGCCTACTTTAAGAGCTAATGTTAAATCTTTGCTGCATGGGACCTTTTTCATTTTTATAAAATTAGACCGTGCTTTTTCGATTCTGACTTTGATTTCTGCAGTGTAGTCATTATTTTCTGTTATAAGGGTTCCCAGGCAAGTGTACTTTTTACTCTTTTGATCTGTTGGCCCTCTACTATTAAGATTTCGTTAGTATTATGGTTGTTTTTACTAATTTTCAAAAACTTCGTCTCTTTGATACTTAAGAGAGAGTCCGTACTCCCTACTACACCTTACTATTTTACGCATGAGTCTTTGCAGGTCTTGTAAACTATCGGCTATTATTACTGTATCATCTGCATATCTGATGTTGCTAAATAAGGCTCCATTTACTCTTATGCCGACTGTTTCCTCTTCCAGATTTTCTCGAATTACCTCTTCAGAATAAGCGTTAAATAATAGAGGTGATAGTATGCAGCCTTGCCTGACTCCTCTCTTTATTTCCATTTCTTCAGATGTTTCTTTTTCAATTCTTACTATTGCTCGCTGATTGTAATAAAGGTGTGTTATTAGTCTTAAATCTCTTTCATCTAGGTTTTTAGTTTTCAGAATTTCCATGAGTCGATCATGTTTTACTTTATCAAACGCTTTATTGTAGTCTATAAAACAGACGTAAAGAGGACGGTTAACATCCAAACATCTCTGCGTCAGCACGTTAAAGAAGAATAATGGCTCTCTGGTACCCATAACATTGCGGAACCCATATTAAGTGTCACTAATATCCAGCTCCAGTTTAGAGTGTATTCTGGCGTGGATAATTTTCAGCAGAATTTTCAAGGTATGTGACATTAAGCTTATGGTTCGGTAGTCACTGCATTCTTTGGCATTCATTTTCTTTGGCAAACACACAAATGCTGATGTCAACATTTCTCTAGGGATGATTCCCGTAGTATAGATAGCGTTGAACAGTTCCACTATTATGTCCAGGTTTTTCTCGTTGACCAACTTTATCAGCTCGCTAAGTAATTCATCTGAACCAGCAGATTTATTGGTTTTCATAGAGTCTATTGCCTGACTAACCTCTGATTTGGTAAGTTAGGTTCAGGTACTAGTCTCTTGCAATGCACATAGTTACTGGTGTGGAGCGAGAACCATTTTATACAACTTGGAGTTGTAGAAGAGGGTCCAGTTGTCGAGACCAGCATCCAGTTACAGTCCCGACATGGTTCCAAGAGGAACAATCTATTAAGGAGGGGGTAATGTAGTGCCGGCCCCACTCTCCCCCATACCTAATGGTAAACGACATACTTTCTAGAGCAGAGAAGTAAAGTCCCCACTAAACCTGTCTGCTGCATTCGAAATTATTCTAAACGAAAAAACTGCTTGACGTCACTAAAAGGTCCCATGATTCTAGTAAATTCTAGAGAAGATCAGCTAACGGGAAATAAAATGTGAGAATGATTTACATTGTAGAAACCCGTCGATTTTACCCCGAGGGGTAAAATCACTAGTAATATATTGTGTATTTTATACACCCTCATTTTTTTAGATTTACTCAGATTTTACAGAAAATCAGTGTATATAATTTTGTGAGGTGAATGATATACAAATTAATCGTGAACTAAAGATTTGATTCAATACACCGATTGATTTTTCCCAGTTAGTTTTAGTAAATATTGATTGCTTTTAACTTTATTTCAAGCCATAGCCTACTAAATATTAAAATATTTAATCTAATTATTTTGGATGCTGTTGCTGTTTAAACACGTTATTTTGATAAAATGGCATTTTTAACATTATAGCGAACTCTTGTTTGGAGAGGTTGACCGCAGAGATGTAATATGCTATAATGAGAATAACCGTTGTCTAAACAAAAATGAGAACCCTTCAGTGATGGATTCAAATCCCCGAAGGTTTATATAAATCTGATGGGATCTGCTACATAGGCGTTTCCACTGCTGTATCAGCTGGCTGAAACGTACACAGAATACATTAACTAAAGGAAATGGCTAACGATTATGCCGATAAAATAAATTTTAGTCAAAAGTTTATTTCTTAAATGGCAATATTGCAGGTGTAATATAAAAAAGTTTAGCGACACATTATTACATACAATATATTAGAAAATAAAGGCGCTTTGTGTAAAATTCAATAAATTTACTTAATCAGTAGACCCATTTGTACCTTTCGGTGTTGGGCCATTTATATTACAATTCATTAAATTATAATAATTTACAATCTTCTAAGGTGTCCTAGCTCTTAATGAACTCTCCCCATTCCTTCCTATTAGATGCCATCTGTGTTGCTTCCTGCCAAGTCTTACCCTTACTCTGTAGTATCTGCGAGATGTCACTATTCCATTCTTTAATGGGCCGTCCTCTTCTGTTCTTCCCCATTGGTTTTGCTTCTTACACTCTTTTCACTTGTCTATTATTGTCCATCCGGATTAGATGTCCGAATCATGCCAATTTTTTCTCCTTGATTCAGTCGAGTATCGAGCGTTCGAACAACCGGCCCTAAGCCTGCGAGACTCTTGCGTCTTGCAGTTAGGATTGAGTGTCATTTTAGGGAATACAGTAGTAGTGCTTAGAGACTATGAGACGCAAAAAGATATATAGGTAACAAAAATTTGGAAAATTGGACTTGTGCGGATTATGAACAATAAACAATGTACAATAAACATACATAGTGAATCAAAATATTCATTAAAAGAACACTTGACATATTTATTTGACACGTACTAAGAGGTCACAATAAATTATTACAATGTAAAAATAAAATACTTTGTCACACCTTTTTTCTAGCAGACGACGGCGACGGACGCCTTCGCTCTGAAATTAATTGTATGTTAATTGTCTAGATTTTGAGAATAGCTGTCCTTTCATTAAATAATCTGTGTTGTGACGCCGACAGTAATATCCTATTGAAACTTTTTAAAGATATGTCGCCTAAGTTAATAAAAGATATAACACGACACACACTCAATTGTTTTTCCTTATCAGTTAGTGGGATTTTAAATAACGCATCTATAAAGATTAAACATCGTACTTGTAAACTTTCTGCAGAGTGTACAATTTTATATCAATGGGTCAAACAAAATTCCTTTCTAGAGAGAGAATGTTCGTTAATACAGTCAAGTTTATGTCATTTATTTGGTTTTTTGTGTTTTAGCCATGTTTTAGCACATACGTAATATAAGGTTATTAAATGCAAATGTTTAAAGAAACAGACTGGCTCCAGTGGGATATGGTAGATAGCTGTTAGTGAGAGTATAGGCAGCGATAGTTGTTTAGATTGTGGGTCCAAACCCCACAGTTGTGTGAGTTGTTTAGACATTTACCTATCAATTTGGTTGGTTTTTACTATGTCTACAGGGTGAGGCAGATAAATGTCCTATTACAAATATCTCGAAAACTAAAAGCAACAGAATCATGAAAATGGGAACGAAGGAGTGATCTATTTAATAAAAGTATTTTCATCTATTTCCTACTTCCGATTATACCGGATGTGGCTTATAACTTCATTTTTTTGAATGGGGCACCCTGTATATTTTACATTTTTAAATTCTCCTCGATGTCTTCGTTGTTAAATACAAGGTTTTGTAATGTTATGTAGGGTAGTTTAAAAGAGAATTACATTTTTTTTTCTTAATTTTGTAGCAATATTCACACCCTGTAGAATTGTAGTGGTTTGACATCAAAAACTCTATTTACGTTCATATGATTTTTAATATAGTCTACTATTGTTAAGAATTGTTGGTATAGCTAAATTTTTATTTAGAATAAAGGGTTGGTCGAAATTCGGAATGAGTATTTTCTGAGTTTTCTTAAATGGAACACCCTGTATTTCAGTATTGTAATAAAATGATATGTTATGGTACTTTTTTATTTCTTAAGCATTCCCTATACCTAACTGCTTTAGTTTGTGAGTTATTGGTGATTCAAACCAAATATTAATTGAAACAAAAAATAAGTGAAATTTTATTAGGTTGGTCGTGAACATATTCAATCGCAAATAATTTTACGGAAATAGATACATATTAATCTACACTGATCCTAAAAATTACCAATAATGGTTGAGCTATCAAAATTCCTACGTAGTTAACATTGTTGGCGCGATTAACAATTAAGCACATATTAAAGCAGTTCTTTCTTCTTCTTCTTCGTCTAGCCATTCACGTCCACATCTGAACATAAGCCTCTTCAAGTCTTCCTTTCCACTGTTTTTCTTTGTACGCTACTTGTAGCCAATTTTTCCCAGCAGTTTGTTTCAGATCATCTGTCCATCTCATAGGAGGTCTGCCTCTGGGTCTTTTGTCTTGGTATGGTCTCCAGGTTAGAATTGTTCTGTGCCATTTGTTTAGATCGCTTCTAGCTACATGTCCAGCTTATTCCCATTTCAATTTTAATGATTTTTGTACCACATCTGTGACTTTGGTTTTCTGTCTTATCCGTGTGTTTGTTTTCCTGTCCTTAAGTGATATGCCAAGCATTGCTATTTCCATCGCGTGTTGAGTGACTCTGAGTATGTTCATATTCTTTTGGTGATTGTCCATGTTTGTGCCCCATATGTTAATATCGGAATAATGCATGCATCAAATTGTGCCCCATATGTTAATATCGGAATTGATGTATGAATTAAAGCAGTTAGGCATAGGGAATGCTTAAGAAATAAAAATGTAGCATAAAATATCATTTCAATACAATACTAAAATACAGGGTGTTCCATTAAAGAAAACTTTCCATTAAAGAAATGGCCGCATATGAAATGCCTCCCGAAAAAGGGTTTCTTACCTGTCGCTAAAATGGTCACATACGAATTGCCTCCCAAACTTTAAATAAATTACATGCTTCTAATCTTTATGTGAAGGTGAGACGTTGCCACATCTTCGTCCCTTTGTAAATTTTTGGCAAAATGGGTATTTTGTTATGTAATTTATTTCATTTTCAACCTTTATTGTATTAAAGATTATTGACACTAGGCGGTATTTATAAATTTCAATTAACTTATACATACGTAATTAGTTTTATAACCATTATAATATATTTTATAATAACCATTATTTTTTGTTATTAATAATTTAACAAAAAATCCAAAAATATAATAAGTATTTTATAGATTTATTAAAATTAACATCACAAAAAACTTATTTGGAGAATGTATGGAAAAATGGAATAATAAATATAAGAGAGATTAGAATCGGAATTGGAATTACCCAGAAAAGCTGGATATTAGATTGTCGGGTAACAACTTTCTTTTCTAAAAAGAAATATGTCATACTGTGAAATATTTATGTGAAACAAATTTTATGTACACTGCATTAAGAATGAGAAAAATCAAAATAGATAGATACTACCTATTTAAATTATGATTTGGCAACATTTTGTCATTATACAGAGATTAAATAGACAAAATATCAGCCTAAATTATTAACGAAACGGAGGCATTTCGATTGTACACGGGAGGCATTTCATGTATGAAAATTAATACCTGAAAAAGTGGGAGGCATTTCGATAACGCCAAAAGAAATACTCATTCCGAGTTTCGACCAACCCTGTATATTAAATGCAACATTTAGATATACATACTCATAATTTTTAACAATAGTATACTATATTAAAAATCATTTGAACATAAATAAAGTTTTTGACATGGAAGAGAATTATTCAGAAATATTAAAATATACAGGGTGTCCCATTTTAAAAGACGAAGTTATAAGCAACTTCCGGTATAACTTGAAGTAGGAAATATATAAAAATATTTTCATTGAATAGATCACTCTTCAAGCCCTCTGTATTAAAATTTTTATAATTCTGTTGTCTTTAGTTCTCGAGATATTTCTAATAGGAAGGTTATCTGTCTCACCCTGTATGTTAAATCAAGCTGAAAATGTACCTATACTGTTACGTTGTTCTAAGATCTAAAGTAACGTTTAATAAATAGCAATATGCTAGTGGGTAACTGCGAGACCTGCAAGACTCTTGCTGCAAGACCAAGAACAAAACCAGGTGTATTGGTGCAAGACCAAGACCAAGACTCTCTAAGTCTCGTCTTATTCTTGCATTTGGGCAACACTACATAAGTATAATCCAAGAATTGTTAGCTTTTTGCAAGAATTTGAATATATTTGTTAATGCATTTAGTAAGTCATATTTTTATTATATCTTTATTGAACAATAAACATGATTAATTAAAATATTGTTTTTTCTTCAAACGTCAAATAATGATGACATTGCTTATCTAACTTGATCCTGTCAAAGTTTGATGTCTCCGCCGGCAGCAGTTTTTTTTCCCATTTCTTTACGACGGAGGGAAAAATGTTGTCATGGCAACAATATGAAACATGTCACAAAGCAACAATACAAATGTCATTAACAACAATTAAACATCATTTTTATTTATAGTAATATTAAAAGTACAATTAGTTAATGAGGCATTTTCAAAACTGAAACCGTGCAAAAATGTTCCCGACTCTTGATACGCATTGGTAATTGTTGATGATACTGATGGTCGAGCACAACTTTCAGCAATCATTCCCGATGTTGGCGAATCATGAGGGTTATTTTAATTATGATGTTAGTCTAACATCTAGACGACTTTGATAGTTGTCACAGTTAATTTCGAGTAAAAATAGCGTATGAATTGTACTATTAATGGTTGAAAATTGCTACGTTTGAAGAAAAAATAGTATACTTTATTCGGCAAAGAAGCGACTTTTCTTGACTTGCCCTCTATTACGCGCCTCACTTCGTTCGGCGCGTAATATCGGGCGCGTCAAGAAAAGTCATGCTTCTCCGCCTCATAAAGTAATATACTATTGTTTGCTTCCATTCCAGATTTTCATAGTTCATATTTAACAAGACGTTAGTTCAAGATTAGGACAAGACGAACACACACCTTGGAAGACTGAGCTAGGCCAGTTTGAACGATAGCTATCATGGATGTTTGAGGTATTATTTATTATTCAATGTTATTTCAATTATCTGAATCTCCTGAATCTGATTCACCTCATAGAAACTTGTGGCGAAATGAAATTAGAAAAACGGACCCCGCATAGGGATAATGGCAAAAATAATAATGATAATGATCATATTTTATGTTCCACCAAGTAATATATGACCCAAATATTGGATATCCTTCTCTTTGATCATTCTTGTTAATCTCATATAACCTTTTAAGTTAGATATATCACAAGAAAACAGTTTCAATACCTAATTAAATATACTCTGGGCTAATTAGCAAAATACAAGGAAAAGTTATTTACCAGAGAACCACTCATCATATTTAAACATTTTTTATTTTAAAAGAAGAGTCCTACTGCTGTTTTTCGAATACTGTTTTCACTATTTTATTTAGTTTAATATTTCCCGAGATATTCTATTTGTTTATAAGTAAAAAAATTGTTTATAATTTTAAAATATTCCCGAGGCCGTTTAAATTGTCCAATTTCAATTCTGTAAAGTACATTAGATAGGTATAGTGTCTTTGTATGAAAAAATCATAGTTATTCTTACGCATTTTAATTATTGTCGTTATTATAGCGACTGTAAATTTTTAATTAACAATTCAATTGTTGCTAAACTGTAAATTCAATTCTATTGGCTTCTGGAATTATAATCTATACGAAAGGGGCTTTTACATTACCAAGTTATTTAGCTATTGATTAACAATTACTTATCTAAAAGTTTAGTTGAAAATTAAAGATTTTGTTGGAAAAACCTGCTTTTCCGGGGAAAGTTTTCGTCGAAGTAAATCGGAAAAAAGACATCTCTATGCAGAATTTAATTGCGGTGAATTTTTATTTGAGTGTTTTTGGTGTAAAGTTAAAATCTTTGGAGTTATAGGGCTAAAATTGAAAAAAAAACACGATTTTCGGGCGCCATTTTGTTTATAAAAAAAGTAGCACACTATCTGCGGACTTTGCATACCTATATTATTAATATATACAATCGTAAGATTCGATTCCAGCAATAAAATTGCTGGTAAATAACTTTTCCCAAAAATGGCCTTTTCTCCGATAATCAGCCCAGAATAATAGTACTATTTTTTACGCTACAACACAAAACTAAATATTTTCACATATCTTTGTTCGTATCGATACATCTGGTAAAAATAAATTCAAAAAATTAAATCGGATACCCCATTCCCACCAACTTAAAAATGCCTTGTTTCAGGATATTGCGAAGTATCCGGCATTTTTCATCTTTTATTATAAAGCATTCGACTAGCGTTCCCAACAGAAAAATATTAATAAAAATAACTTGTTAGTAACTGTTCCGGAAATAACCAAACGTCAATTCACGACTCACTTCTTCTCTTTCTTTCAGTTTCAGGTCACGTAACATTTATCGGACCTGATTCGGATAATACGTTCTTTCGAATGAATTTACTGGGCAGATAAAATTTCGAATATTGAAATTTATTGTTCGTTGTACGTAGGATAGCAGTCGAACGGGGACGTAATCCGCAAAAGTGAAATGTTAGGGAAATAATTCAAATTTCGATAATAGTTCGTCCCAATTTGTTCATCAAGGATAAGCTTACACTGGAAAATGTGTCTATGTATGTTATTAACCACCCTTAATAAATTTTAGTTCAGGGAAATAAGGCAAGAAAATATCCTGTTCGTGACGCAACCCCCTCCAGGACGAAACCAAATTTTTTGAGTAGTATGGACATCTATAATAATAACCTATATGTTTCCTGCAGCCGATTTTGATGATACACATAGTTATAAACAAATGAAGACCAAGAAACGGTAAATTTTTGCTTTCTTCGTCTATAACCAAAAAGTTAAGCATTTTAAACAAATTTGAGAGTAATAAACTTATAATTCGTATAAAAACTTCAATACAACATCCGCTGAATATGTCTATCCTTATTTGTTGCTTAGAAAATTGCAAAATAAATCACAAATTTTAAGTTTATATAAATATCCCTAATTTGTGTAAAAATTAACTTAGAATATTCGTATTACACAAAATGCTGAGATTTCTGGTGCTTACCCATACCACAGTATAGGAGGAATTCTAAGCATACCCTAACATACCCTAAATTTCAAAGCAATTGGTCAAATAATT
Organism: Diabrotica virgifera virgifera; assembly: GCF_917563875.1. NCBI lineage: Eukaryota > Metazoa > Arthropoda > Insecta > Coleoptera > Chrysomelidae > Diabrotica > Diabrotica virgifera. The sequence goes on along the minus strand of NC_065446.1, from coordinate 24,464,113 downwards.
CAAAAATTTATTTAATTCGTTTTTCCCAAATTAATTTTTTTGCAACATTTTAAGTCAGAAAATTATGAAGTTACAGTAATACTTAGGATAGTTTATGAAAGAAGTAGATATACACTATTAATTTAATAAAAAAAAAGACAAACAATAATTATTCTAAGTATTGCGAAATTATTTTGAAAAAACATGTGAATTAAATAAGGGGGGCTAACTTCCTCCCTAATGACCCTAGGACAATTGTTTTTCTTTCTAAATGTGTATAAAAATTCGGTCTTTCTAAATCTGAAAAAATAATTTTTCTACTGGTAACGGTTAAAAAGTTATTCTAATTGTATATAAGTGAGCAAAAAATCGACATGTTTGTGCAAAATAATTTTACACTGTTTAAAATTACTTTTTATCATTTTATTTTTATTAAGTTAATAGTATAAATGTTTTCCTTTCATAAACTGTCCGAAGTATTACGGTAACCTCATAATTTTCTGACTTATAGTGTTGCAAAAAAAAAAGGAATTTGTGATAAACAAATTAAATAACTTTTTGCACGATTGATCATTTTTGACTGTTTACCGTGACAGATTTTACGTCAGTAGGTGATATTTACTAGCAACTCGACGGTAAGTAATCCACCTCGACGGTAAGTACTCCAACTCGACGGTAAGTAATTCACTTACCGTCGAGTTAAAAAATCTCTTAATTTTAATTTATTTTTTGAAAGAATAAAGAAAACTAACGAATTATAGAAATTTTTCAAATTGCTCCCGTGTAAAAATGCTCGCTTTCTTAGGCCTATAGCCAACATTTTTTCCCTTCAAATACGCGATCAAAGTTGAAAACTTGGAAATATCAATGCCATCATAAAGAAAAACGGTGGATTTAATCATTGAATATTCTGCCCAGAGGCTTCCAGGAGCTTTCAACTGCATATGTCTTTGAACGAAATATGTCAATAGAGTCTTTTCTTCGATTCTTAAATTCTTGCCTTCACACCATTTTTTAAAACTTTGGTAGGTATTTTGATAACGGATTTTGGATTTTTCGGGAATAATTGCGGAACACCCTTCTTCCCAAGCCCGTTCAATTTCTTCAAATTCACTTTCTCTCATATTTTAATTTATAATAATCAAAATTGTACTTAGAATTATTGACAACTAAATAAAAGCTCAATTCTCCATTGTTGTTATGCACCCTAGTTACTACCTAACAACCAAAGTATCTATCTTGATAAAATGAATGAAACTAGTCAATATGACGAAAATGTTTAATTTTATAATTTATAATGGTATCAATCGTGCAAAAAATGTTATATGCATGTTGAACATTAAGGGTAACCGATCTCAGACAATAATTGTCTTCGATCGGTATAAAACCCTTACCGTTCTCCATACTTTATATACTATTAAACTATTTGACCAATGGCTTTAAAATTTAAAATATAATTTAAGCACAAGAAGTCTCAGCATTCCGTACAATAAGAAGGTTCTAACTTAATTTTTACATAAGTTATGAACATTTATAAAATTCCAAAATTTATGATTTATTTTGCAATTTTCTAAGCAACAAATAAGGATAAACATATTAAGCGAACGCTATATTGAAGTTTTTTATATGATTTATGCGTTTGGTATTCTCAAATTTGTTTAGAATGCTTCGCTTTTTAGTAATAGTCGAAAAAAGCGAAAATTTACCGTTTTTGATTTTCATTTGTTTATAACTATGTATATCATCAAAATAGGCTGCAGGAAACATATAAGTTATGAATACAGATGTCCATACTACTAAAAAAATTTGGTTTCGGCCTGGAGGGGGATGTGTCACGAGAAAAATCTCTTTAGACTATTTAACATAAAATATATGAATTGTTTGTATTTCCCTCAGAGTTGAGACTTCTGAGCTTCACCGATGAGGCATAAGGATGCTGAAATAGCTATATGGAGATGGTGGTCCAACTCTGAATCAAATATAAACAAAACCTGCCTTGATCTTTTTTATCTTTTTCATTTTTACTCAGTTTGAGTATTTAGAAACTGTCTTTCGATCCTTTTCCTTGACGAAGGGAAGGTAAATGCGTGACCCAAGCTCCTCTATTTGCTTTCTCCTACTTTCGTCGTCTCTTGCGATTATATATTGTAAAATCCGGAGATATGGGATGCAGCCAGAAAGCAGTTTATTAACGAAAAGTCTTGGATTTAAAATATTGTTTATTATATTTTTATTTCAATTATTCTAATTGTTTAAAAGGTAGTAAACTTTGCATCTGGGGCTTTTCGTTGTTTTCCTCGTAATACGAGAGATGTCGCTGAATTGCTTCTAAGAGGTGGGTTCATTGCATTGCGATGGTTTGCCTTAAATTGGTAGAATTGTTTGTATTTCCTTCAGAGTTGAGACTTCTGAGCTTCACCGATGAGGCATAAGGATGCTGAGATAGCTATATGGAGATGGTGGTCCAACTCTGAATCAAATATAAACAAAACCTGCCTTGATCTTTTTTATCTTTTTCATTTTTACTCAGTTTGAGTATTTATAAACTGTCTTTCGGTCCTTTTCCTTGACGAAGGGAAGGTAAATGCGTGGCCTAAGAGTCCTCTATTTGCTTTCTCCTACTTTCGTCGTCTCTTGTGATTATATATTGTAAAATCCGGAGATATGGGATGCAGCCAGAAAGCAGTTTATTAACGAAAAGTCTTGGATTTAAAATATTGTTTATAATATTTTTATTTCAATTATTCTAATTGTTTAAAAGGTAGTAAACTTTGCATCTGGGGCTTTTCGTTGTTTTCCTCGTAATACGAGAGATGTCGCTGAATTGCGTCTCAGAGGTGGGTTCATTGCATTGCGATGGTTTGCCTTAAATTGGCAGAATTGTTTGTATTTCCTTCAGATTTGAGGCTTCTGAGCTTCACCGATGAGGCATAAGGATGCTGAAATAGCTATATTGAGATGGTGGTCCAACTCTGAATCAAATATAAACAAAACCTGCCTTGATCTCTTTTTTATCTTTTTTATATATTTTATGCTTAATTCTGAATAACCTTTGATGAAGCGATTAGAATGCCTGCCCAGATGGGTCAGGGATTAATAAAACTACCTAGATGCTGGGGTCGAAATGGGGCTTTAAAGAAGAAGGAGCAGAACACTCAACGGTTCGATGCAAACCGTTGGCTCAGGTTTTGGTTCGGTGGCGGACAGTGGATTGTTTTTAATGGATGAAGGGGTCTAGTAAATACTAACTACCATCACCAAATGAAACAAGGATACTTACACAGACATTGTAGGACTCTCCTATTATTTTAATGGGACGCCGTTTGGAAAGGTCTTTTAATTCCCTATCGGATACTAATTGGGGCAATACTCTCAGGATATACTATACTAAATTCCTCTTTCGGGTCTAAATGGGAAACTTACATCTTTTTGGGCTTCTTTGTAACTTCGATTTTCTGTTGCAGTAAAACTCATTATGATTTTCATTAATATTTTTCCCAAGGGTAAAAAATAAAAAATGGGAACATGATTTGATTGTTATTGAAAATTTTAATTATCATTTATCATTTAAAATCAAAGGATACAAAGACATGACTTTTACAACAAAAATGACAATGTCAAAAATCTAACCTTTTATACAGGGTGTCCAGAAACTCTACCAACAAACGAAGACAGGAGATTCCTCAGGTAATTTTAAGACAATTTAACCATATTCACCTAGTCCGAAAATGTTTCTTAAGGGAGCTCTTTGAAGATGACGTCATGTAAGTAGTTTTTCTTAAATACCTCCAGAATGATTCTATTTAGAAAAACGAAAATTGGTACGCATATTTTCTTTTCAGAGATGAACCGATTTCATCAATTGCGAATTTCTAGTACCGGTCATAGGCGTCAGTTTTGTGTAGGGCAACAGGTATTTTATCGCATAACTTTTTTGTCTTTAACTTTTATGCATTTTTGATACTGGATTATTAAATTGTGAGGTATTTTAGTACTAAAAGGTACTCTTGCTTTAAGTCGGTAGGACACACCGTTTTCTAGAAAAATCGATTTGAAAGTTTTTTGTTTTTGGAATTTGAAAAAAAAATTAAAAGAACTTTTCAACAAAAAACGAAGTATTTTACCAACATAAAGTAAGAGTAACTTTTAGTACTCGAATACCTCATAATTTAATAATCTAGTGCCAAAGATTCTCAAAAATTAAAAACTATAAAGATATGCTATAAAATAATTGTTGACCTACCCAAAACGGACGCCTATGGCCAGTATTAGAAATTCGCAATTAATGAAATAGATTTATCTCTGGAATATAAATAAATGTACCAGTTTTCGTCTTTCTAAACAGTTTTTTTTTTAATTTTTTTTTTATTTAAATAGCGAAAAATTTTAAAATCGATTTTTCTAGGAAACGGTGTGTCCTACCGACTTATAACAAGAGTACCTTTTAGTACTAGAATACCTAACAATTTAACAATTTAGTATCAAAAATACATAAAAGTTAAAGATAAAAAAGTTATGCGATAAAATAACCGTTGCCCTACCCAACACTGACGCCTATGATCGGTACTAGAAATTCGCAATGGATGAATTAGATTTATATCTGGAAGATAAATATTCGTACCAATTTTTGTTTTTCTAAATAGAAGCGTTCTGGAGGTATTTAAGAAAAACTAATTACAAGACGCTATCTTTAAAGAGCTCTAGCTCCCTTAGGAAGCATTTTCGGACTAAGTGAATTGGGTTAAATCATCTTAAAATTATCTGAAGAATCTTCTGTCTTCGTTTGTCGGTAGAGTTTCTGGACACCCTGTATTATAATCATTACAACACAACATATTTATTATTAAACAAATTTGTACCAAATTATTAAAACAGGATTAGGTATTTACAATTAATTATTTAGATGGGAAATAAGCCACAATTAAATTGAAAAAAATAATTTTATTAACGTTTGGATGCCCAAATCCGGCGTCGTTTTCAAAATACAAAATAGTACTAAATTAAACAAAAATGTTGTTTCTGAGTAAAAAATTCTTTATATAATTTATTTAATCTGACTCATTTATATCGGCAATTCAGACATATATTATACATTTTAAAGTAGAAGATTTTAAAATGATGTTGCCCATATTTATGAGTTGCGTTCCTGGGACGACTTTACTGAAAGATAGTTCATTCGATTACCGGAAATCAACCCCAACTCAAGAATATCCTCCACAAAAAAATCATAGCATGTGATCTGTCTTTAAAAAGACAACCAAATGCAACGGTGACAGTAAAATTTTCGCGTTAGAGATTCCATAGTAAATCACGAGCCGATATAAATGAGTCAGATTAAATAAATTATTTAATTTTTTACTAAGCAACAACATTTTTATTTAATTTAGTAGTATTTTGTATTTTGACAACGACGCCCAATTTGGGCCTCGAAACGTCAATAAAATGATTTTTAAACGCTTTTATTCAGTTCAATAGTTTGCGTCAAATCTTTAGACGTTAATTTGACTGCCTTTTCTCCAATGCAAATTAATGAAAATTTGCAGACATATGCATTTTCGGGAACAATACACGAATAGTTAATAAATTTTTTTTTCATGTTTATTAATTGTTTAAATAAAAAAAAAAACGATTTTAAAGGAAAATGCTTAAATTCTCTTGTTTTTTACGATGTAAAAACTTGAAACTTTTATGGATTGTAGCTAATTATATGAACCATACATAATTTCACTTTTTGCGTTAATTGTTTACATTATGCTTCATAAATACACAATAAAGTTTCAAATTTTTTGCTCATTCCGACTACTTTTCATGTTAGTACATCATATGTTTTATACATATTTTAATAAACATGGCGTTATATTTTAATGTTTAAAAATGTAAGACTAAAAAGTAAAAAATAAAAAAATATGAAAAAAAAAGAATGTGTGTTTACTTTGTACGCACGTAAGAAGTTATACTTCTATTATATGATTTAAACGAAATAAAATACTTTAAACAGTTTATTTTTATTTTATTTAAATATTAAACCAAATTTAATACTTATCACTTTTCAAAAATCCAAAAACTAAAAAATCAAATAAAAAAGACAGCAATTGTCCGCATTTGAACCCGGGACCTCTCGATCTTCAATCGAACGCTCTACCAATGACCCACCAAGACATTGTTTTGACGGTTTCTCGGACATTATGACAAATCACGGTAACAAATACATAAAGTGAAGTAGTATACATATAAAAATAATGTTTTTAATACGTATTATCTTACCACTGAGAAAGACAAATCCAAAGACCCAAAAATTATAATAAATATATTTACTAAAAACACGAATATATTCTTTACACTCCTTTTTTGGACTGATACATACATAACTTAAATCATTTAGCGACGAACTACATACTGTCTGTGTGCGCATGCGCGCAGAGTAATGAAAATTCACTCCCAATCGGGCCTAAAGAAGTATAACTTCAAAAAAAAAATTTTTAAGAAACGCTTTTTTTTAGTTACGAGTGACTAAAATTAAAAATATTATAAAAAAATCAACCAAAAAGCAAAAAATAAAAAAAAATTGAAAAAATCTAGCACATTCGTTAAAGAAAAGCGTGGGGCGAAAACCGTTTATTCGATGAAGACGCGCCACGCTTTTCTTTGACGAATGTGTTAGACTTTTTCAATTTTTTTTATTTTTTGCTTTTTGGTCGATTTTTTTATAATATTTTTAATTAACTAAAGAAAAGCATTTCTTAAAAAAATTTGTTCATATTTTTTTATTTTAAATTTAATTGTGGCTTATTTCCCATCTAAATAGTTGATTATAAAAATGACACATGGATTATTTACAGTTATTATTATGCCAAATATATTTCAATTACAACAATAACTTAAAATGATTCAATATTTATCGAGCAACAAATTAATTTACCAAAACAAAATTTCTGATCTAGTGACCTAGTTGTCAGAATATGCTAAGTGCTAGCTGTCATTTTTACAAAACATGAATTTTTACATTTTTAAGATGTCAATTTTTAAGTTACTATTGCTAATTTTAACTCCTCTACTAGGTTCATCTCTTTTTATCTCACAACTTTATATGCTTTATTAGTGAGCTCATCACTGTATAATATATAGGGTGTCCCAAAAAGATTGTCATAAATTATACCACAGATTCTGGGGTCAAAAATAGGTTGATTAAACCTCACTTATCTATATACAATAGTGCACACAAAAAAAGTTACAGCCCTTTGAAGTTACAAAATGAAAATCGATTTTTTTTAATATATCAAAAACTCCTAGAGGTTTTTTATTGAAAATGGACATGAGGAATCTTTATCGTAGCAACATCTTAAAAAAAAATTAAAGTGAAATTTGTGTACTTCATAAAAATTTTATGGGGGTTTTGTTCCCTTAAACCCCCCCAAACTTTTATGTACGTTCCAATTAAATTATTATTGTGGCACCATTAGTTAAACTCAATATTTTTAAAACTTTTTTGCCTCTTAGTACTTTTTTGATAAGCCAGTGTTTATCGATATATTTTGAATATTTTTCGAATCCACCACCTATTTGTATATGGTTAAGTATGATTATAGACAGCTGTTAATAATCCGAAAATTTATTTATAACTTAAATTTTTTGGTATATTTTGAAAAAGAAGCCACATCTCGATAAAAGTTGACTTATCAAAAAAGAATAAGAGACAAAAAAGTTTTAAAAACACTGTGTTTAACTAATGATACCACAATAATAGTTTAATTGGAACCTACACAAACATTTGGGGGGTTTAAAGGAACAAAACCCACATAAATTTTTTATGTAAATATAGTAAAAAAGTAGCTGCATCTCGATAAAAACTGGCTTATCAAAAAAATACAAAGAGGCAAAAAAGTTTTAAAAACGTTGTGTTCAACTAATGGTACCACAATAATGAATTAATTGGAACGCACACAAAAGTTTGGGGGGGTTCAATGGAACAAAATCCCCATAAATTTTTTATGGGGTGGACAAATTTCACTATAATTTGGTTTTAAGGTGGGCCTGTCATAAGAATTAAATATGCCCGTTTTCAATAAAAAATCTTTGAGAGTTTTCGATATATTGAAAAAAATTGATTTTCATTTTGTAACTTCAAAGGGCTGTAACTTTTTTTATGAGCACATTTGTACTAAGGTAAGTTAGGTTTAACCGAACTATTTTTGACCCCAGAATGTGTGGTATAATTTATGACCATTCTTTTCGGGACACCCTGTACATATATACATATTATTTCTAAAGTCCTCACAAAAAACTTTTTTTCCGTGTCAAAGATAGAAATAAATTTCTTTAGAAGAGTAGCAAATGAACTAAATTACGCTTACTCGACGATCCTACTTTGCATATCAATCTCTGCAATGAATATTCCATGGATGTCCATCGTTAGGGATAAGCCTGACCTAACACGTTTCTACACAAATTTAATTCCAATCGCCCTTGCCTTATTTCAGTCAAGCTTTGAATATACCGCATAGGATCAATCTGATTTTCCTTTCATGGATTTCACTAATTTATTTTAAAGCTGTAAATATAATTTTTTATTCGTAAGCAGATAACATGTTTTTCATTATGTTAAGCAAGAAACATGCAAAATAGGATTTACTCGTATTATAAAAAGTGTGTTGGTACAGAGTCAGACAAAAAGAGTTCGACACTATATTCAGCTCAACATTACATTGTGTCAATATAATCGTATATTTTATAATAAATATCATTAGAGAGAAAAGTTTGCCGGCAATATTTTGACAAAGTTTGGCACAGAGGACTGCTTTACAAAGTAAAATTAGCACTATCTAGTAACTATTTCCTCCTAATCAAATCCTACTTATCAAATAGATATTTCTCAGTAAAATTCGAAGACCAACAATCCAGCCTCTGTCCTATTAACTCCGGAGTTCCGCAAGGTAGTGTTCTCGGACCTCTGCTTTTCTCACTCTACACAGCCGATATGCCAGAGTCTTCTAATACTACGATCGCTTCCTTTGCTGATGACGTAGCAATACTAGCAGTAAATGAAGATCACATACAAGCCTCACAAGACCTGCAACACCATCTGGGTATACTCAGTGAATGGTACACAAAATGGCGAACTAAAGTAAATAAAACAAAATCATCTCAAATAACGTTTACAAACCGCCACAACACATGCCCACCTGTAAGAATGGAAAATGTACGAATACCAACAGTAACAGAAGCTAAATACCTTGGCCTCCATCTTGACCAACGTCTTAATTGGAAAAAACATATACAGACTAAAAGAAGACAACTAGACTTGAAATTTCGGCAAATGTATTGGCTCCTTGGACGCAGATCAAAACTCAACATCCAAAACAAAATTCTTCTGTATAAAGCAATAATCAAACCTATTTGGTACTGCGGACTACACCTCTGGGGCTGTGCAAAGTTAACATCACTGAATATAATTCAAAGATTTCAGTCGAAAGTTCTAAGATCAATAGTGGATGCACCCTGGTATGTAACTAATCAAACACTTCACGAAGACTTGAATATACCTTTCATTAGAGAAGAAATCCATCGAGCCTCGGAATCACAAAACGAGCGTACCATTCACCATGACAATGAATTAGTAAGGGAATTATTTCATAATGGCCCTGTCACAAGGAGACTAGATAGAACCTGGCCTCAGGACCTATTTTAAAACTTTAAACATAAATAGAATAAGATGAGACATCATTGGAAGTCTCTTCTTCATGACCAAAAACATGCAAAAAATTTACTTAATACTCTTTTAATGATGTAGATTGTAAATAAACATAATTACATAAAAAAAAATATTTTCGACTGGTACGAAAGCTTGTTGCCTGGTAATTATAGCGAATTAAATTTTGACACTTAAATCACGAGACGTCAGTCGAGTGATTTTGTCAAAATTTCATAAACGAAAATTGCCAAATAGCAACAATCTTGAATAAAACCAGGAGACAAAATTTTGCCGGTAAATAATTTTCTCTCGAATGATATTGGACAAGACTATTTCACGAGACAATTAATGCACCATATCAACGAAACATTATCTTTATTTATTTGTTAACCATATTAAATATACATTTATTATAAGCTATAGTAGTTTGCCCATTCTTTTCTACCAAAGCATGAGTTTGTGTATTATTGACCTATAGCATTTGGGAACTCGAAGGTCCAGCTTCATTTGTTGTTCTGAGATTTTCGATCAACTTCTGGTGGTGACAGGAATCCAGCTGCAGATATGGTTTTAGACAGCTTGCATTTGAGTGACCCGTTACTGTAATTAACTCCTGTTCAGAAACATCTTGCTTGAACAAGGCTGACACAGCTGAAAATTTTTTGTCTGTTCCAATTTTTTTAGCTGACATTTTTGTCCACTTAGATAGGGTGTTGATTCCAAGTGGACAGGTTTTGAACCAAGATATATCTTTCCAGTTGGGGTGAACGGTAAGAAAGAGTCTGTCTGATAAGATCTTTGGTCCCCTTTTCCCATTAATTTCAAAAATAATCTAACTCTTCATAAATTTTCGTTTGATGAATTTCTTACCAGCCATTTGCTGCTAGCCAAACTTTCCTTGATTAGTTTTGTAAATTCTCCCATAACATCAAATTCCTTCTGGAAAAAGTGAATATTGCAGTTTATGGCCTCATTGCCTCTCCAAGTAATTCAAATGAGCGAAGGCGAAAAAACTTTTTTTGTGCTTGATCTTGGGTTTCCTCGTCGTGGCTTTGGAGGATTTTTAATAGTTTTTCGGTGGATAATGATTTTAAACTAAGTTTTCGTTTTTCTTGAACACAGGAACTGTTCGGTCTGAATCCTATTTGGTTAATTTTTAATTTTTCATTTATGGCATCTTTAATTCTCTCCAATATTATCCTAGCCATTATTTTGGTAGCTACAGTGAGAAGAGTGATTGGTCTCCAGTTTTCGCATAGTGTGAGATTCCCTTTCTTTGGTAGCTTTATTATAACTCCTTCACCCCAATCTCTTTGTATCTTTTCCTCGATCCAAATTTTTTTAAATAGTAAGTAGTACATATCCACTGAGAAATTTAAGTGTGATTTTATCAGTTCTGCGGGAAATAAATCAACACCATCCGCTTTGTCGTTCTTTAAAAAGTTTATAGCATACCTTATTTCGTCCTTAGTAAATTTATCTTTTCATTTCTCTGTTTCTTCCATCTCTACTTGTGATACAATTCTTTAACATAGATTTCTGCGAAGAATTTTGTCCATATTTGTGCGATTCCTTTTTGAGTTATGAGTGTATCTCCTTCTTTCCCCATTAGTTCCGTTCTTTGCTTGCTTTTACCCCCTTTAATTTCTTTTGTTATTGAGTAAAGTGTCCTTGTATCATATATTCTCGCTGCCTCCTCTGCTTTTTCTGCTATTGGTTCCATATACAGCCTTTTATTTGTTCTGGCTTGTTTTTTAACTTCTTTTTTTCTTTCTGTGTATTTTCTCTGCATTTCTTTTCGTTTTATTGGTTTGTTGTTTTGATCAATTAGGTTTTTATTGCTCTTCTTTCCTTGATTTTTGTTTTAGTGTCCAGCGTTATCCATGGGTGATCAGCTTTCCCCTTGTACCCTAATTTCTCTTTCCCTGCTTCCATGTACGCGTTTTTATATATTTCCCATATACCTTCAATGCTAGATTTTCCTACTTGCCTCTACTACCAAGTTTCCTACATGCCTCTCCAACGTTTCTTGGTATTTGTTTTTTATGCTAGAGTCTCTTAATTTATTTGTATTTAGTTTTCAATGTTTTTTGTTTGATTTATAATTAGCACTGAGGCTAATTTTTATTTTTGCTCCCACTAATTCGTGGTCTGATGCACAGTCGTATCCTCTCATTGCTCTCACATCTTGTAAGGAATTTTTTCACTTCTTTTCAATGAGAATGTGGCAATTTGGTTCTTAAATTTCTCTCCTGGTGACGCCCATGTTGTTTTATAGATATCTTTATGTTGGACGATTGTAACGGAGTAACGACTTGTTATATTAATCTAGAAAAATGGAAAGAATTGTACACGGAAATAGAAATGCATTAACTATATTATTTAATCAATAGTAATTTAGAAAGTAAATCAAAGCCGTTTTGGACCAACATTTATTAATAACGGTTCATATTAGGTCACAATAGCCGTTGACCCCTTCCAATTACTGTAATACCATGAAAATTGCCCTCTCGAAAATAATGCTGAAGGTTCAAGTATAGTTCTGGCCGAGGCGTCCGATCTCAAGTCTATTTGAGCGGCATGGCAAAACAATATGTTCATCAGACAAGCGGTTAGCGTCAGTAATAAATGGCTATAGTTGAGAGAGTTTTGTAAAACCAGGATATCGGAAATACACTTTTGTTTTATTATAAAATATATTTAATGGATACTTTAAATAATTTGATTTAGGGACGTGTAAAAAAGAATTGCTAATGGGGTGATCAATGTCTGTGACACATTGTGATATATCTGTACATAAAAATTATGTTCGAATCTCTTACAAGTTAGTCATTTATTATTTAAAGTATTTATTATTCAAAGATTGGTTTCACCAGTTTTGATTCAGCCGGAAATTGATCATTTATATGATTCAAAGAAGTACACTGACCATTCTCTTGTTATCAATAATATGAATAGCCGTGTAGGTAGGAGCGTTTAGAAACTAGGTAAAATAGGAAAATAGGAAAAATGGTACTTTTTCAAATTCCTGGTGACGTCACAGTGGGCATTCCGGTTGTCAGGAAGTCAGGAAAAGAAGAACATTGTAGTAAACTCAGCAGGTGAATAATAGCCTCGGAGGAGACAAGTACTCGATGTGTCTCATCTTTCGCAAAAGACAGTGATTGATCGTGGCATAAGATACATATTTGGTGTGTCTCTCGTGTAGCATATCTCTCGTAGTGGAACAACAGCAGCAAAATTTCTATCGGGACCCACGGTCATAACACATCTCTCGTGGAGGCAATGGTATGACAAACAGTCGCAGAGACTGGGAATGGTATAGATTAAGCAACGAGACTATTAGGAAAATGGCCGATCAAGAACCAATAATGAATAAACTAGTAGAGGCAAATGATGGTATGGGCATTTGATGAGGATGCAACCAAACATAATTACAGGAGAAATCGACGAAGCAAAGAACATCATAAAAAAAGAGGCAGACCAAGAAAAAATGGATAGAACAAGTAGTAGACGCGGGAAAAGTTAAAGAAAAAATCACTCGAGGAATTGAAAATCGAAGAATTAAATGGAAGAGATGGGTGAATGGAAACTAAAGTGGCGAGCCCAAATCCGACAACCTGAATAGGGTAAAAAGAAGGGGAGAATAAATGAAAGAGAGAGAGAGCGAGAGAGAGAGAGAGAGAGAGAGAGAGAGAGAGTGTCCAAGTATTTATTAATTATGTAGTAAAATAATCGTGTAGATTTATTTCCTCTATTTGTTATTTCCGCATATATTTTGTCTTCCTTTTTTTATTATCAACTTTACTCTTTAACCCTAGAATACGGGTCATTCGTAAATTTTACGACGCTTATAATACATTGGGTATTTTTGTCCACTCTCGTTTATTTTAACGATTTCCCCAATTGAGTACCTTCCACATTAGTATTGAGCTTGATAATGTAGCAGACAGTTGTTATAATTTCCAATTCTAAGACCACTTTTCGTCACTTGGTTCGTAAATTTTACGAAAGTCCCGTGTTTATGTCATAAAAAATCAGCTGGCTATTATTGTTTGTATTTTGATTTTGAGTGTTTTAGTAACAAAAAATTAAGGTAAATTGTTTTTTAATTCTAATTACATAATATACTATTTAATATTTGAGCTTTTCTTATTACAATGTCAAATACAAAGTTTTTGTCCGCAAAACAACTGGAGGTGGAAGCGGCACGTATTATGAACGGGGAAGAGAGGGATCCAGATCTGTTTGAAGATAGTGATAGTGACTGGGAAGAGGACAATTTGGAAACTCAATCCTATGGCTCCGATAGCAGTTATAGTCATGGTGATAAACAGATACAACCCCGCAAGTTTACGTCGAAATATTCGCCAAAACACATAGCTGAAATCCTCAACATAACTAAAGGAGATGATGCGAATATGACTCAGAAAAATATGAGGAAGACTTGTTTCTACTGTCCAGACAAAAAAAGACGCATGACCACCAACTATTGCAAGGAGTACAAGAAGCCAATTTGCGGAGAACACCGACGAGATTTTTGTACCCTATGTTCCTAAAAATATCCAAATTATGTTTGTTTCATAATTGGCTTTTATTTTTATTCTAAGAATCTTAATTGTTTTCTATACATTGAATAAAAAATTCAAAGTAAAAGATATAGGCTTTTTTCTATGGAGTAGTAAAATTTACGATGGTCCCGTATTTACGCATGGCAAAAACGGTCCCGTATTCTAGGGTTAAACTATCATCGATTTTATTTTATTCCATTTATTTCTTTTTGCCATTTTGACTGCTATTTTTGCTATGTTTGCTATATATAGATACTTTCTTATCGGTTTCTATAAATTTTTGGTTATAATAATAATTTCTTCACTTTTTAATGGAACCCTTATTTTGTTTTGTATTGGTATTTAAACGTGTTTGGGTGAAAATAGGTCGACAATTTTATAGAAGTACTTTTCAGATTTATTGTAATATTACAGTAATGACTGAGCTGCTGCTCTCAGTTAAACCGCCAATTTTATGTAGTTACACCACATCTGGCCCTCGTAAGCAAAAACGCAGTATGTACAAAAATTACACATATATAGGGTGAGACAGATAAAGGGCCTATTAGAAATATCTCGAGAACTAAAGGCAACTGAATTATGAAAATTGGAACAAAGGAGTTTTAAAGACTGATCTATTTAATGAAAATATTTTCATCTACTTGGTACTTTTGGTTATACCGGAAGTTGCTTATAACTTCGTTTTTTTAAATAAGACAATCTGTATATTTTTACATTTTTGGAATCTCCTCGATCTATTCTTTCTTAAAATATAAGGTTTTGTAACATTATACAGGGTAGGTTAAAAGATAATTACCTTCTCTTATTAATTTAGTAGCAATATTCACACCTTGTAGGATTGTAGTAGTTTGACATAATAAACTATATTTGTGTTCAAATAATTTTTAATATAGTCTACTATTGTTAACAATTATTAGTATAGCTAAATTTTTTATTCGAGTATACAGGGTGGGTCGAAACTTGGAATGAGTATTTTCTAAGTTTTCTTAAATGGAACACCCTATATTTTAGTATTGCAATGAAATGATATTTCACGGTACTTTTTTATTTCTTAAGCATTCCCTATACCCAACTGCTTTAATTTGTGCTTAATTGTTAATCGCACCAACAACCTTAACTTCGATGGTATTTTGATAGCTTAACCATTATTGGCCATTTTAAGTATCAGTCTAGATTAATATGTATTAATTTCCAAAAAGTTATTTGTGATTGAATATTTTCACGGTCAACCTAATACAATTTCAAATATTTTGTGTTGCAATTAATGTTTGGCTTGAATCACCAATAACTCACAAATTAAAGCAGTTAGGCATAGGGAATGCTTAAGAAATTAAAAAGTACCATAAAATAACATTTAAATACAATACTAAAATACAGGGTGTTCCATTTAAGAAAACTCAGAAAATACTCATTCCGAGTTTCGACCAACCCTGTATACTAAAATGAAAAATTTAACTATACCAATATATCCTACATATAGTAGACTATATTAACCCTCGTAAGGCGATGCTTAGCTTCTTACGTAAACGACGGTGCGGGGTGCATTTGCACCCCATCCATTTTTTTCATATGTGAACGTCGGGGAAATTGATTTGAAAGATAATTAAGGCTTGTTTATTATACTATGAAACATAATTTTACAAAGTATGTACTCATTTCTTCTTAAAAAAAAATTATTATGGTTGCAAGACAAACACATGAATTTTTTCACAGAGTGAGCAACACAACGTTTTTACACACAATACAACTATGACGGGACTTTCGGTCTTTTTCTGTGACAAAAGTAACACCGACCTTGTCCCGTAGCCCTGTTAAGTTCAGGTGGAACATCAGAAACGTCCAATTCAGAATATGAAATTTTCATCATTTGCATCATACAGTTATTTTTCCAAAAAAGCACGTAAACGCAAAGGGTTTTAAATGCTGTAATGGGTGGAATGCGTTTAGAATTGAATTTAATGCGAATAAAAAAATGGACAAAAATCAAAAAAAAAATATTAAAAAAGATAGGTGAGAAAAACGAGGTCTGAGGTGCAGCTGCACCCCGCACCGCCTTACTAAGGTTAAAAATCATTTGAACATAAATAGTGTTTATTATGTCAAACTACTACAATCCTACAGGGTGTCAATATTGCTACGAAATTAATAAGAAAACATAATTATCTTTTAACCTACCCTGTATAATATTACAAAACCTTATATTTAAAGAAATGAGATATCGAGGAAAATCCAAAAATGTAAAAATATAGAGGGTGTCCCATTTAAAAAAAACGAAGTTACAATCAACTTCTGGTATAACCGGAAGTAGCAAAGAGACCAAAATATTTTCATTAAATAGTTCACACCTCAAAACCCTGTATTCCAATTATCATGATTTTCTTAACTTTAGTTCTCAAGATATTTCTAATATATAATATTTCTAATGTATAATATTTCTGTATACTTGTTCATATCGCTGGAATAAGGAAAACTTGCTCTTTTTATATACCTTCGTAAAAATTCACTATCTGTAGCTGTTATTAAAATATTATTTGTATACACGCAGTATTTGAAGCAATTCTTACATATCTGTTTAAATAAAATGCAGTAAGTACAATATGCTAAGGAAGAATGCAGTGTCTGCCTATCACATGCTGTATTTGTCCTAAGCTCTATGTAGATACTGCAGTTTTATTAAGTACAACGATATCAGCTGTTCTGCTTGTTGTATCTCGTCGTATAAAAAGAAAATTTTGAATCCCTATCAATTATCAAGGTTCCGAATGCAAGTTATTAGATACATAAATATCAATTTGCAGTGACCCAACAATGGTTTGGCAACAAAAAAGGTACTTAAGTACCAATAGTTCTTTAGGAATTTATACATTTCTATACAAATACCAGATTCATAGCTCCTGAAAAATGTATGGACTAAAATTTAATAGTCGCCCGTCTCCCAGCAGAGCGTTTGTAGTTACTTTTTTTGAAAGTTTTAAAGACTAAAAATAGATGAATAATTATTAAAAAAATGTTAAGGAAAAGAACAAAAGAAATCATTGCAATGGCTCTAAACGGCTAAGTGAACACAGTAGTAGTGGTACAACTACTAATGATTCAAGATCTTCAACATCATTTTTTGGTAAGCTAACTGCATATTATTCTATCAATACCTACTTTTATTATTATAAATGATCAGTAAGGATCTGTTTTTAGGTGGATGTGAGAGGTGGCATTCAGATTTTTGCCGATAAAGTTAGGTGATAACTTCGTTAATAATAATTGGTTTATGCTCCTTCTCAAATATGCCCGGAACATTAATAAAAAATAAAAAATATTTAAAAATTTCAAAAAATTTCGTTTTTTTCTAATTTTTTTGCTTATAACTTAAAAACTATTCATTTTAGAACAAAGTCCTGTAGGAATAAAACAAAGACAATTAAATTTTCTATCAGATGCTATTGGTTAAAAATGTCTTAATTTATCACCCTTGCTTCAAAATAGCAATAAATATAAAATAAGGGGGCAAAACAGCCTGTCTTTATTCAATGATTTTCCATCACTTAGGTTACACTTGAAACCTTCCTAATTCGCTCAGAAAATTCATGTAATATGGTAAAACCGTACACCAAATTTCATTAAAATTTACTTACTAGATTTTGCATAATAATTTTGCAATCTAAATTTTTTTAAAAAATTAAAATTTTTTAAAATCTTGCACAACAAAAACTGGAATATACAAAGATTTGTCAATTTTTTTACATATGAAGAAGTACTCCACCTATTTAATGCACTTTACAGAATTGAAATTGGATTATTTAAGCAGCCTCAGCAATGTTTTAAATTTACAAAAAAATTTTTGGGCTTATAAACAAATTAGTGTTGTGGCCAGGAGGGGGTGCTACGGGCTCCTTTATTTAGATGGACTTACCCAAGTTTTTTTATGTATTTTGACCCGTAGAACACGCATTTTTTGGGTAACAGTTGATCCGGGTGTCGATAAGATTTTTATAAACAAATAACTTGAGGAATTACATAAAATCGATTTTTCGCAAAATAAAACATTTTTTTTTATTTCTTGGCTAATTCTAAGCAAAATATGTTCTTACAAGTTTTTTCGTAGGATGCATAGTTTTCGAGATAAACGCGGTGGAACTTTCAAAAAATCGAAAAATTGCAATTTATGAACGCGAATAAGGTTTGATTAAAAAATAAAATAGCAATTCTGCTGACAGCATTTGAAAGTTTAAGTCAAATTATACCGGTTTTAATTATTTGCATTGCTAAAAATTAATTTCTTTATTATTAAACAAAGCTATTTTTTTATAAGCCAAAAAATTGTTTATAAATTTAAAACATTGCTTGGGCCCCTTAAATAATCCGATTTTAATTCTGTAAAGTGTATTAGATAGGTAGAGCACCTCTTTATATGTAAAAAAAAAGTGCCAACTTCTAAATGGTCTACTTTTTGTTCAGAAAGATTTAAAAAATTTGAACTTTTTTAAAAACATTTAGATTGCAAATTTATTATGCAAAATTTATAAGGTCGATTTTAATGAAATTTGGTACACGATTTAAGTATGTTACAAAGAATTTCCTAAGCGAATTACTAAGGTTCTAAATGCCACCAAAGTGGTTAAAAAATATTGAATAACAACAGACTTATTTTGCCTACTTATTTTGTATTTATTGCTATATTGCAGAATAACGGTAATACCTTAAGACATTTTTTACCAGCCGTATATCATACAAAATTCAATTATCTTTATTTTATTTCTGTACGACTTCGTTCCAAAACGAATCGTTTTAAAGTTATAAGCAAAGAAAGCAGAAAAAAATCGATGTTTTTCGAAATTTTTAAATATTTTCATTTTTTTATTAATTTTCCGGGCATATTTGAGAAGCAGCATAAGTCAATTATTATTACTGAAGGTGTCACCTAACTTTACCTGCAAAAATCCGAATGCCACCTCTCACATACAAAAATAGACGTCTTTTCGCAGATCCTTACTGGTCTATATAAACTAAACTCAGCCATACTCTCTCATTCGCTTAATCTGATTATAAATACAATTTTTATGTTTGTTTTATAATTATAGACGACTGTACCCCACCTTTCACACCATTTTTTATACAACTTGCCGCATTTCTTCTAAACTACACAAAGGGGAAATCTCAAATTGTTAGCACTAACGCAGTATCTGCCTTTTTTTATTGATAATTATAAAATATTTTGTATATTTACCATAAACAAAGTTTTCAATAAATTCAAACTTTCTAATAAAAAAACCTTCACGGATGGGTAACTTTTAAAATCAAGACAGCTTTGCAAAGTCAACCTAATTTTTCTTTGTTACATATCTTGTGTAGATACTGCGTTTTTGCTTACGAGGGCATACAGATTATCTGTACACGTGCACACCCTGCCCTTTTTAGTTTTTAAACCAGTCATATCGTGTTGGGTGTGCCGGTTTGCACAAATTTCTATAGCATTGCGAAACATATTATTAAAACATAAAATCCTTCATAAAAGGTATATTTGTTAAAATCCCTATACAGGGCTACATCAAAGACATAACTAGTTTTCGATCGGTTGACCGATGATCATCAGTGTAATCCTAAAATGTGTACAACCAGATAAAATGATGCAAAGTATTTAAAATGTTTACTAAGGTTATAAAAAGTTATAGGTTATACTCATTTAGAATCTACATGCTAACCACCAAAGTAAAAATATATGGGTAAAAACCCTTTATAATTGATCCGTCATAGGAACATATGAAGAAGATGTGATTTATAACATGGATGCATAAAATATCCAATGTTTTACGCCCGAGGTACCAATGAGCTCAATCTGACAAGTTCACATCATGGCTGTATGGAAGCAAGTGATTTTAATAACGGAAATTCGGAATGGTGACATGACAGAAATGACATTTCCACAGGAAGTTATAATTTCCCTGTTGTTTTGTGATATTTATTGTAAAATTTGTTAAATTAATAACAATAAAAACAGTCGTTCCCACTGTGGTAAATAGTCTATTAAAATGGAAATAGACTTGATGTTAATGTTAGAATATTGTAATGAAAGAAGTAGGCAAGTTGTTATAGTATGTGGAAGTACCATAAAAGATCACTGTGTGGGTGACAGAGGTGTAGCACTGTTTTCTGATCTGGGAGGGATATATAATACAAGCTAAGATACATGCGACCATTTCTCAAGATCCCTGCACACCACCTGGAACTCTAAGGGTTCGATAAAACAGACCAGTGTATGATATAGTTAAACATAGGGGAGAGGGTTGGTGTTAGAAATTTATGAGATTATAATTAAAATGTAACATGAACGGGACCCAGAAAGAGTAGCGAGACTATTAAATTTAGTTACAGTATGAATATATAGGGTGGAGATAGTCATAGAAAAATTCTTGATGAAAATTTAGAGATGAAAAGGTATGTATGTGGGTGATGATAACAGATGTTGGTTTGTGTGTGTATAATTGGATATATGATAGTGGTTGATGAATAGAGATGAATAAGGAAAGAAAATCATTAAAGATTGTGTCAAATCAACTGTAAATATGACTGTATGAAAGCGATAGAAGTAATAAAGAGGTGAAAAGTACTATTGTAATTAAAAAAGAAGTTAAGAAAAAAGTTGTCGATGAAGTGGATGGAAGTCCCGGTTGAACGAAACATGGCGGTTGACACAATTTGGGCTTTTTTGTTTTTCTTTGACTATTAGTTAGTCAACATTTTAAATACTTTGCATCATTTTATCTGGTTGTACACATTTTAGGATTACACAGATGATGATCGGTCAACCGATCGAAAACTAGTTATATCTTTGATGTAACCTTGTATAGGGATTTTAACAAATATACCTTTTATAAAGGATTTTATGTTTTTGTAATGGTATACGGCCAACTACAGGAAATTTTTCCTCGTGGATATTATTAAAAAATAGAATGAACCATTTAATAAAGACGAATTTGACGAAGTATGTATGAAGATAACATAAATCACAAAAAATGTTTTGATGGATTTAAAATAACGTAAAATCCTTTTACTTTCCGTAATACTAAGCATAAATCTTGAACAAATCCTAGACAGCGCAATCGGTAAAATGCTCTGCTGAGATCTATTTTTGAAAAGGCGCGACGTATGCGCTAAAGTAAAATTTAATATTTTAAGACCAACCTCTCCAGTAAATCTTTCTTAAAAGCGCCTAAAAGCTTCCGCTAATTCTTCTGTTTAAAAAATAAACGTCCCTTTACACCAAAAGAAATATTCTCTTATATACAGGGTGGGGCATTAGTGTGACAAAGTCCAATTACTCGTTTGTCGTAAGAGATACGAAAAAAAAAGTTATTTGGTTAAAAGTGGGGGCCCTGATAGGACCATAATTTAAAAATATTTTTAAATATACAGGGGTGTGCGTATTGACAGGGTGACTCAAATTTATGTTTTTTTAAATGGAACACCCTGTATATTTTTACATTTTTGGATCCTCCTCATTGTTTCCATTTTTAAAATATATAATTTTGTAATATTATAGGAGGTAGTTTAAAAGATAATTACGTTTTGTGTTAATTCCGTAGCAATATTTACACCCTGTAGAATTGTAGTGATTTGACATCAGATTTTTTGAAGTTATACTTCTTTACGGGCGTAATGACGGTGAAATTTTATATGGTAAAACCTAGTGACCGGGCGCATGCGCATTATAACTTTGTTCTGATTGGATGTTCAAATGACATGACAAAAATTATCCAATATGGCAGCTGTGGCACAGCTGTGGGACTGTGGTTTGGTTATAATGTATGCTTGTTGCGTTTTAAAATTTGTGGGAAGAGAAACAACAAACAAAAATTAGTTAATGGTTATACTGCCTTTTTAAATAGTTTTCATATTATATTTTTGGACTTATTTACATAGAAGAGATGATTGTTGCATGCCAATGTGAAAGCTCATCAAACGGTGACTAGTATGAGTGCCGCAGATCTCGCTTATTCAAAGCTAAAGAATCTTTCACTGGTAAGTGTTTTATAAATAGTTGATCAAATTTTGTTATGATATTTGAACATAGCCACTTTGCACGACGCTAGTGATTGCGAAATTAATTAGTCGTTATACGGGCTCCGATACCTACCTTGAACCTACCAAAATACATAAGTAGTATGTAATACTTTTATTTACATAATTTGATTACCATCAAAATTTCTATCAATATTCACCTAATATATTGTTTTCTTACTATATGTTTTGTTGTATTTTTTCAATTCTAAATCATTTCAATTCAAAATCAAAATAATTTGATTTACATAAGTTAAAAATGTCAAAAGGTTAATCTGTTTAGTTAGACGATCTTCGCAAATAATGACAAGCTGTCTCTGTGGCGAAGTTTTAATGCGAGTGAATCCCAATACAACGCAAATACCAGCCGCGTGGTAAGTTGGTTCGAATCCCAATAGAAACTTTTATTTTTTTATTTTTTTTATACATTTTATGATTCTAAGTATATTTATTATATAATTTTATTTTCAGAAAATACGTATTTAGTTAAAAATTTTTCCGACAATTAATGTTCAGATCATTTGTGGCATTTTTAATGTGTTTGTGTGTGTTTTATTTTTTTATTATTTTAACTTTTGGCACTGTTTTAATAAAAATGTTTGAGAAGTAGTAAGTATAAATTAATTTAATATTTAAATAAAATATAAATAAAAAGTATATTAATTTCGTTTATAATCATATAATCATATAATAGAAGTATAACTTCTTACGTGCGTACAAAGTACACACACATTCTTTTTTATTTTATGTTTTAACTATTTTAAATATAATCTACTATTGATAAATACTAACAGTAGTCAGTTTTTTATGAGTTTTCTTAAATGGAACACCCTGTATTTTAGTATTGTAATGAAATGATATTTTATGGTACTTTTTTATTTCTTAAGAATTCCCTATACCTAAGTGCTTTATTTCGTAAGTTATTCGTGATTCTTTAAGTCAAACATTAATTGCAACAAAAATTAGGTGAAATTTTATTAAGTGGCAGTGAAAATAACTAATAAAAAAAATTTTTTCAAAAAAAAGAATAATAATCTAGCCTCATTCTTAATTTATTAATATTGGATGAGATATCCTAAATGGTTTAAATTATCGCACCATCTTTTTCTTATTCGGCCAACACTTCTTTGTCCATTTGGTGGCTTATCTCGTGCTACCTGCCATTCTACTTATCTGTTCGTTCTACTCCTGTTTCCGTTTTGTCACCCATCCATTTAAGTCTTCTACATTGCATGATCTTCTTATGTTTTCGCTTCTCTCCCTATCCAACAGACTTTTCCCTGATATTCGTCCAAGTATTTTTATCTCTGTTGTTTCTAGTAGTCGTCTCGTTTTAGATATGTCAGGTCTTGTCTCCGCTGTGTATGTCAATATAGGTCTAATTGCTGCTTTATATATTCTTGCTTTTGTGTCTTGTATTAGGCGCTTGTTTTTCCAGATTATGTCATTAAGAGATCCCGCCGCTTTACTTGCTTTTAAGCTTTGTTGTCATACTTACTCTTCAAGATCTCCGTAACTGGTTTTATATATTCCCAGATATCGTGACTGATATTGCAAAAAGTTGTATGTCAAAATTTCAGTTTTTCTTTTATGGGCTTTAAGAGTGGCAAATTATGTTTACCATCCACCAGCAAAATGTCTTATGTCAACAGCTGATAAATTGTGAAATATAACCTTATTTTTAAAAGTCTTATGTTTTCTCAGTTGATTGTTGTTATTGCAAAATATCTTATGTCTGAGAAGACTGAAAGAGGAGGTAAGTTGTACTTTGCTTTCTCTCCCAGTTACTTTATACTGAATAGTGCTGTTATATTTCTGATTATAAGTGTTTCATAAGGGTTTTAATTGTAATCTGCATGTTATTTAATAGTTTATACGGACTTATACTCTTACAACAATATCTTTTTACACGGTTACATTTTTAGGTGTTTTTAGGTTATGTTTGTTACAACAATTTAAGCTCTAGAAAACTGATTTAGTAAGTTTTTAGTATCTCTACTATAATAATATACTTAAAAATAGGGGTTTAGGACCTAGGCAATGGTTTGTTATGGTTATATCATGCACGATCTTAAAATTTATTTAGCTATCAAAATGTCTTATGTCTCAGTATTGGGTTTTGTGTTTAGCCTAAAATGTATTTTTAAACATATGACTTTTTGAAACATATTTTATATGCATATTTTTGTTTTAGAAAATGATCCAAAGGGGCAAATTGATGGTCGAACTGGCAAAACAGAGACTAGACTCTACAAATGTGAAGAACTTAGGCCTACCCATTGCAGACAATTTAGAAAAAGGTAACTTAGGCCTATCTGTTGATTCTTATAATCACATCTATCACCTTGGTTAGTCCTCATGCGCTTTTTTTATCTTGTAAGGATTGGATTTGTCTTTAAACATAATATAGTCAAGCTAGTGTATGATAAAATAAAATTAAATCGGGTAAAATAAACCTTGCTTTTTGCTTTATTATATTTCCATCAATTTCGACTTTACATCGTAGTGGGTATGTTGGTGTTGTCATATGTTTGGTTTTTTTCTGCTAATATTATCATATTGTATTTCTTGGCTGTTGTATTGAAGATGTGTGTTAACCTTTGGAGATCGTCTTCTGTCTCGGAGATTAATGCGGCGTCGTCTGCATAACATAGTTCATATTTGGATTTCTTTGTATAAACTGTGTTATTTTTCCATTTATCTTTGCCTGCATTCGATTATGGAAGTAGATGTCTTCGATTATTTGTATAATATTGATTGATATGTTTCTCCTATACAGTAAGTGTAAGACGTCTTCGACTTGGATGCGATCGAAAGCCTTTGTCAGGTCTGTAAAAAATAAATATGCTGGTTTATTGTACTCGATGGCCTTTTCTGTGATTTGTCTTAGTACAAATACGGCGTCTACACATGATCTTCCGGATCTGAATCCTTGGTTTCATCTGATAAAGTTGTTAGTTTATTGATTTTGTTGGTTACAACTTTTGTGGTTAGCTTAAGTACGGTGTTCAGTGCGGTGTGCTGATTTAGATAAATGTGTAAATTCAGTGCAGCTTGTCTGTTGTTCGCTATCGACAAATAGGTGTATAATTTTTTATTACAATACTCAAACGTTTACAGTTAAATACCTGTTGATTTTAAAAACTATTTAAAAAGTAACTACAACTATAAACTTACTCTTATCTCTGTTCTGACTAGAATAAAAATTAAAACACAACATTTTTTTGAGCACATCCGCCATATTGAATAATTGTTGACAGGTCATTGGAATGCCCAATCATAGCAAACGTATAACGTATCCGCTGTCATTCATGTGCGCGTAGAGGTAAATTTTTTTGATGAATTCGCCCACATTTACACTTACTCCTAGTACCAACATTTTTACCAATCGCTCCTAAAGAAGTATTTTTTTTGTAAGCATTTATTAACAATCAGAATTACATATTCTATGAGTTAATTTGATAACAAGTACAATAACTTATATCAATGTAGTATTGTACACTAAAATGGCGTTATGAGGTACATCACCCAGCGGTTTCACCTCAGTTTCAGCGAAGATTTATGGGCCATAATCTTCGCAATCTTCTGTTGTTTAGTGGCTGCAGTAATGGTAATATTAATTGGTTGGGGTGGCCTTCCAATTTCTCGTGGTGTCTGTTGGCTCTTTCTTGAATTACTGTGCTGACTAACGGGATGTTTAGATCTGTATGAAGGGTTTGGTTGGAAATATACCACGGGGCATTTGCGATGGTGCGTAGAATTTTTGATTGAGTTCTTTGGATAATTTTTGTGTTTGATTTGCTGGCACAACTCCATTGTTCTATACCGTACGTCCATATAGTTTTGATGACTGTTTTATAAATCAGCAGTTTGTTCTCAATTGAGAGTAGAGATTTTCTACCTATAAGCCAATTAATTTCTTTCACTCTCAACTCAATTTGTTTCTTCTTCTTTAAAATGTATTGTTTCCAGTTTAATTTAGAATCAAGATGAAGCCCCAGGTATTTGACGATATTCTGTTGTGGTATGTTGACTTGATTAAGGCTAATATTTGGGCATTGGTCTTTCCTAAGTGTGAAAGTTATATGTGTTGACTTAGTTTCATTAGCTTATATCTTCCATTTCTTTAACCACTGTCCAATTTGGTCTAGGTGTTCTTGAAGTTTTAATACTGCAGCTCTTGGATCCTCTTCAGTTGCAAATATTGCTGTGTCATCAGCGAAAGTTCCAATGGTGGTTTGTGGAGAGGTTGGTAAATCGGATGTGTACAGTACATAAAGAAGTGGACCCAATATTCTACCTTGTGGGACTCCTGATTAAATTTTGTTACGGTTTGATAGTTCATCCTCCACTTTAGTTTCAAATTCTCTGTGATTTAGATATGATTTTAATAAGTCCAAGTATTTGTTGGGTAGGGATTTTTTGATTTTATAAAGTAATCCTGGGTGCCATACCTTATCAAATGCTTGGCTGATGTCTAGAAAGGCTGCTGTGCAATACTGTTTATTGTCCAAAGCTCTATTAATTACGTTTGATATGCGACGGCATTGTTGCACTGTAGAATGACCTTGCCGGAATCCAAATTGGTGTTCTGGGATCCAGTTTTGAAATTCTAACTCGCTCATAATTCTTTTAAGTAACAGCTTTTCAAGAAGTTTTGACATTATTGGCAGTAGACTTATTGGGCGGTATGATGAAACTTCCATTAAAGCTTTACCAGGTTTCGGTATCATAATTACTTGGGCAATTTTTAGTGATATAGGCCAATAATTAAGTCTTAAGATTGCATTTAATATGTAGAATAACTTCATTATACCTTTTTTAGGAAGTTGTTTTAGCATTGTTGCTGTTATGAGATCAGTACCTGGTGCCTTCTTTTCATTCAAATAATTAATTTAATCTTTGATCTCCTTCGGTGTAATTAAAGTTAGTCGCTCTCGTTGATTAATTGGTAAGGCTAGTTCCTGCTCTACTTCTTGTACTTGGTCATTGTCGTGTGGCTTGAAGACTTCAGTTAGATGTTCAGCAAATAAATCAGCTTTTTCTTTGTTGCTTTTTGCCCATGGTCCTGGTGGTATTGAGTTTTTCCGAATTGGAGGTGTTTGTTTTTGTTTTTGATTGGTTTCCAGATAGAGTTATCTTGACGCGAAAGGTTTGATATATAGTTTTCAAATGAGTTGCTTCTCATCTGTTCTAGAGCTGTTTTTAAGTTTCTAGTTTTGTTATTATAAATTGTCCTGTCGTCTGGTCTGTGAGTTCTTTGCCAAATTGATCTAGCTTTTCGTTTTTCTGCTACTAGTCTTTTTATTTTAAGAGGAATGTTGGTTGAAAATTTTTTTTGTCCAGGTTGCGGGGTAGACTGTTTGGCAGCATTTTGAAATAAGTTGATTAGATTACTAGTTTCTGTTTCTATTTGTTCGGGAGTTTGCAATATCACTAGTAGATTTACTTCCTGTTCTATGATTAGCCGGTATGTGTCCCAGTTTTTTTTGAAGCTATGCAGTCGAGATGTTGGTTTTTTGATTATCACCGTTGTGCTAATTGTGGCAATTATGGGACTATGATCTGATGATAAATCAAAACTTGGTACTACATCTGTATATGATTTAGATATTCCGTTTGTAATAAAGAAATCCAATAGGTCTGGTGTTTTATTTGAATCGGTTGGCCAATATGTCGGTGATCCCGTCGATAGGAATGAGTAGCTTTTATCCTGGATAACTTTTGCTAGCTCTCTGCCTTTATTGGATGTTAGGCGTGAACCCCATAACGTATGTTTACATACATGCTTACATACATCCTAAAGAGGTATAACTTCAACAAAATTTTGTGGACCTTGTTTCCCAGAATATTTAATAAAAAAATGTAATTGTTTCTTCAATGGTTGACTTTCGAGTGGTTATTGCTGTTTACAACGTGATTCTTAAATTAATAAGTAATACCTTTCATTCCGGTGCGTTTTCGACCAGTCTGCACCACAACAATGAAAAATTAACCTTTTATTACAACGCAACGCCATGTTTCCAGATTTATGATTTGCATTCCCATATTTCCAGCTGTCCGAATCACTCAACAGTTTCATATCTGGTCTAGAAAATTACATTTGAAAAATAGCTGCTAAAAAAACATCACAATGAAGACATTTCGTGCATGTGATGCTCGAAATAATTAGATTAGTAACGTGTTTGTGGCAAATTGGAAACCTTTTCGGTATTGTCGAAATGAACAGTTGATGAGATTCAGTCCGCTGCTGGTAACAAATTGCGTAGTCTGCAAGTATCGCGCGTTAATGAATAAAAGAGGAAATGTATCAGCATGCATAAATATGAGATCTTTACTTGCATCTACTTTTAATAACATGTAAATAATTACGAGCACTTTAATTACTGACTCGGGCTTGTGATATGAAAGTTTCTCTCTACAAATCCATCTCTTTTTCTCCACTTTTACTTGTATTATAAAGCGAAGTATATGGTAATATGGTATTTAGATCCTCTAATTATAATATAGGGTGTCAAAAAAGTAGCAGAACTGTCCAATAAAAAACTGCAATAAAAAACAGGGATTATCATTTAAGGGTCCCGGTGAATTCGTAAATATTTTAATCCCCCATCCTAATTACAGGCCAATTGGCGACTCTGGCTCTCAGGTAATTTTTCGGTAACCAATCAACTACCGGTGAATTTGTAACTAAATAAAGGTATAATCTTTTAGATTTGAGATAAACATATTATGGAAGATCTCTTTGCTTTTAAATTATCAGATGGATTTAAATAATTTATCATTGATAAACATCTAAATATTGCATTTAGAATTACTTGCTAAAAACCAAGCTCGTGTATATCGATGGAAAGGTATTCGTGGAATGGAATTCAGGCGGAGGTATATGCGATCCTGTATTGTGCACGGATAAACAGATTGAGGACTTATACTAATAAGAGAATCAATATCTGTTCAGACAGCCAAGCCGCCTTGAGGGCTTTAAAGAACCCAACGATAACCTCAAGGCTTTTATGGGAATGCCGCGAAGAACTTGACACCCAGGAGGAACATAATGAGGTAAAACTCATTTGGGTGCCTGGACATCAAGGGATCGCTGGTAATGAAAAAGCTGACGAACTTGCTAGACGAGGATCTTCGGTCCAGAACCGGCACTGGCAGTGCCCAAAAGCACAATCAGAGACCGATTAAGAGGCTGGATACAAAGACAGCACAAATAATACTGGGAAGAAATTCCCACGCAAAAGCATGCGAAGAGATTTATACCTCAGACATGCGCAAAAAGAGCTGAAGAACTGTTCAAAATGAACACGAGTCAGCTCAAAATCACTACAGGTTTCTTAACTGGACACTTTCCAGTAAAAGGACACCTACACACGATAGGACTATATAACGGAGATCTCAGATGCAGACTATGCAATAGAGAGACCGAGACACTCAGACATTTATTGTGCGATTGCGAGGCGCTGGATCGTAAGAGACAAGCAATATATGGAGACTGCAAACCAAGTCCGACAGTGTATGGCACTAACCCAATGGACCTTTACAGACTAGTGAAGGGCACTGCTATATTGGATTGGGTGTCATGAGAACAAATGGAAGAAGGCACAATTAAGCTGAAAAGCTGCAGTGCCACCGGGGTGCATGCACGGACGGCTTCCAAGGAAAAAAAATATCGATGGAATTAATATTTATAACACGTGTTAATCAAACACTATAATATTGTTTCAATTATTTTATTAATATATTTCAATTTTTGCTATTTTTTATAGGTACATATAATACAAATATAATGTTTTTAAGCAAACCAAGAACTTTTCGGTTTATATTTAAGGTATCAGATTTAATCAATGGTTTAGAATTCACCTGAAGAAAGTTTTGAGTTGGCAGGTCAGGTAATAGAAAAGTTACGAATTGGCCGGTGTACATTTTGATTTAAAAATTTTTGTCATTAAAAGTTACGAGTTGGCGCGTGTCCCTATTTAAGACTTTAGAGTTACCCCCACCTTACTTCCAGGGTATGTAGTGGGAGAGGTCGTGTTTACTGTCATTAGATAGGTTTTTAAAAACTATTAAACACGTGTTTTTCGGTTTTTCATTTGGCAGTGTATTTTCCGAGATATTAGACCGTTTCTATAATTTATCTATGGTATCACGATATATCTCGATTTTTCCGAAAGTATAGAGGCATCTATCCACAATTCGAAAAAATGTCTCAAATAAAAGTTGAATATTTTTACCTAAGGAATCGAAATCTGCAATAAAAACTGACTGTTTCCATTTAAGATCCCCCACCCCACCCCTAGGGGGTGGAGTAGGGGGTAGTGTTTGGTGTCATTCGAAAAATTTTTGAAAGTTATTCAACAGGTATTTTTCAGTTTTTAGATCCGATGTCCACTTCGCGAAATATTCGACCGTTTCGCTACTTTTGGGACAGCCTGTATAATAACGACCGAAGTATTCTGTTTTTCTCCCTTCTATGATGTTTATGAGCAGACGTTCTGAGTTCATCATTTTAAGAACATATTGATTGGAAATGTGCAAAACCCATGATCTTTTAAGGATCCGTCAATAGCACAACAATTCGAACATTTCTAATTAGTTAACCATTGTGGTTTTTAATGTCCATGTCTCACAATCGTATAATAGGATACATTACACATAATATTTTAGGATTTTCAGTAAATATGCATCGGCAAGTTTCTGTTACATAAAGTTGGTTTCCAGGGCATGAAAATCTTACGTGATATTTCGATACTGGTTAATATCTCTTCATCATATATATATATATATATATATATATATATATATATATATATATATATATATATATAATCGGTTTATAACGTTCTACGACGTCTTCCGATTCCCAATCGCCATTGCTCTCGATCGTAGCACATGTCTTCGTTCAAGCCTCTTTCTCCGATTTCCCTATGGATTCCTTCTATCCAGCTTTTCCTAGGTCTTCCTCTCTTCCGCCGTCCTTTTGGTGCCCATCGTAGCACTTGCTTGGGTAATCTGTCTTCTTCCATACGTTGTACGTGGCCAAACCATCTTAGTTGCTTTGTTTTTATATCGTCCATTATTGTATGCTTTACATCCATTATCTCCAATATTCTTGTATTTCTGATTTTTTGTATTCTTGATATACCAGCAGATCTTCTCCAGAAGTCCATTTCAGTTGTTCTGAGCATATTTTCGGATTTTTCTTTAAGTGGCCAAACTTCGCTGCTGTATGTTATAATGCTCTTAACAATGCTGTTATAGATGTTACGTTTATTTTCTTTGGAGATACTTTGGTCCCATAGGATTTTGTTCAATAATGCGATAGCTTTCCTTCCTTGTGTGCACCTTTCTTGGATATTCTTGTCCAACGTTCCATCTTGTGTAATTGTAAGACCCAAGTATTTATATTCCTGACAGTGATTAATAGTTATTTCATTTTCCAACGCTAGATCCTGCTGTATACCTCCAACGCACATATATTCCGTTTTCTTGGTATTCACTTCTAAACCCCAGTTCCGGTACTCTTCTATGATTTTTCGGGTCATATATTCAATATCGTGATAATCCTGGGCCATAAGAATCTGATCATCCGCAAAACATAGAGTGTATACAGTCGAACCCGCTTATTGGAATAGTCTTCGTGCCAAGCCAATGTATTCCTATAACAGGGATATTCTAATAACCGATCATATGTGCATAGTAAAAACGTTTAGGGACCTCAAATTTTTATTCCTTAAACCGGGATATTCCTTTAACCGGTATTCTAATAAGCGGGTTTTACTGTAGCATGTTATCATCATTTAGCGGTATACCCATATTCTTACATTTCCTTTTCCTTTTCTCTTCATCAGAATCACAATAATTTACATTCAACCAGCTGTCAACGTATTTAAAATGTTTTACATGTTCTATCTCCTCTGTATTAAGAGGCAGCAGACCATGATCTATATTAAACTTTCCAACTGCCATCCACTTTGTCCTTAAAATATTAATTTAAAAGCCTCTGCGATAACTTGCTTCACTGATAACTAATATCTGAATATCTCGTAAATTTTCTTAAAAATTGGATGTATTGTCAGTGTATCTGATACTGTTGTATATTTCTCTGATTAGTCATGCTCCCTTTTGACTGTCAACCAAAGCCTATCTAAAGATATCTTTAGAGTATAGATTAAAAAGATTGTGTTACAAAACACAACAATGTCATTCTCAACGTTTGATTGGTAGTTTTTCAAATTCGACTATTGCTAATTTGGATAGAGGCAACTTGATTGTAATACGTATAAGTACTTTAGCAGTCTTATATTTTAGCGGTCAGGTCCTGTTAGCTGCAAGCAGTCGAAAAGTGTATCATGTTGTACTCGGCCGAATGCCTTATTAAAGTCTATGGAATAAACATAGACGTTCTTTCACAACTCACAAGTTTTTTGTAAGACAACCCGCATACAAACTAGTTCTAAATTATAATGGCTTCTTGCCCATTTTACTTTCCCAAATTGAGTATTCCTTCGCACAAAATTAATACTCAGTTTTCTATAGAAGGCAACTTGCACATTTTTGTTTTATTACATAATACTGTTCAGTTTCGTTTAAAAATAAGATTTCCAAAATTTCACCCCTCAAAAACTCATAATACTTAGCAAAACAAATTTAAAATGTTCTGTGTATTTAAATCATCTCAATCAAAAAGCACGAGAACACTTGTGACGTTACCAAGTGATGTTCTGCAATAACAATAATGTTAAAAGTATAAACCATTTTGTTTCCACTGGCGTTTAATACAGTTTTTGAAGAGATGGTATTCAATTTTGTGTGTGTTTAATATGAAAAATAAAAGTAAAAATACTATAAGTGTTGTTTAAAACCATTCTTTAAAAAAAGTACAACCGTTAAAACCACCAATAAAATATTTATTAGATTACCAGTCGATAAGAAATGGCGTTTAATAAAGTGGTTACATGCATGTTGAAAGGACATTAAAGACATTTTAGTTGATTCTCAAGGTCTTCACATATGTGAAGATGATTTTAATGTACGTATTTAATACCTGTTGTCTGTTTAAAAGTATTTTTTAATAAATCAAGTGTGTCTTGAACAAAAAAAAAATAGAACTTTTGAATACAGAATGTATATTGTATATTTATATAGATGTAAAAGATAAAAGTAATAATTTAATACATAATATAAATTCTGACAAAAATTTTCACCCTTTTCCAACCATTGTTTATTTACTATTTGAGGTGTGATTTTTGGGGTTGTTGACATCGATAGATGACCTGCAAACTATTTATTTTTTGCTTTAATAATGCGACATTTTTGCTATTAACTGAATTAATTAAGGTTTTATAATAATTAAGGCTCGAAATTTTAAATAAATTATAACTTTTACTTAAGTAACTATGCTTTAATTCCTAAAATGTAAATGCACTTATGAAAAATTATTTGTACCTATAGTCCAAGAAAGAAGCTTAAAATAGGACAAAACCTCACAATTTTTACAGAAGAGATCGATTTGCTTGAAAATTTGAGAATAAGTAGTGGATAGTCCAAGGATCAAAATCTATATGATGCCGAAAGGCGCTTTTACCACGGGGGTGGTTGCCACCCCATCTCGGGGGTGGAAATTTTTTATTATATTTTGAGCGGAAAAGTTGGTAAAACATTAATTCTAAGCAAAAAACGTTCTATATATTTTTTTGATAAAGTTAATAATTTTCGAGTTATTTACTCTCGAATGTGTATATTTTATATCGAAAAAATCAATGTTTTTAATAAGTTTTCTACTAATAACTCCAAAAGTTTTCGTTTTATCAAAACAACTTAACTTAACAAAAATGAACCTTTTAAAAAATAAACAAAAACGATTTGTTTAATTTTCTTTAAGACCAATGGCAATCGATCTATACTTTATTATATGTTAGCTCTTCTTCGTCAAATGCTAAATATTGTAGTTTCAAAGTCAAAAGTCAAAACTTGAAGCCTTCGAGATGTGGCTATACAGGCGAATCCTAAGGATATCGTGGAGAGGACAAGATAACCAACGAGACCGTATTACGAAGAGTGGGCAAAGAAATAGAGGTGATGTATACCATTAAAAGGAGAAAGTTAGAATATCTCGGACACATAATGACAAACGGCACTAAATACAGATAACTGATGGTAATCCTTCAAGGTAAAGTATTCGGAATGCGAGGAATTGGGAGAAGAAGAATATCATGGTTAAAGAACCTGAGGAAATGGTTCTCCACAACAACAACTAATCTATTTAAAGCATCAGTCAATAAAATAATTATAGCCAGAATGATCGCCAATATTCGAAACGAATAGGCACTAAAAGAAGAAGAAAGTCAAAAGACGGGAAAACTATGCATTTTTCGAGGATAACTTGTTCAAACTAATTTAAAGTATTTAAAAATATCTATCTCCAGAAATACAGGAAAGTATCTAGCTCAAATATTAAGTGACTTATAATGAAAAGAATGTCAGTCCCTATTTTTTTTCAGCGAAAAAGTGATCGGAGCAACCTTCTAATCACCACCCTAATTAAAGTTATTCATTGGCCTTATTTGGTCTCCTTTATTTATGTACATATTATTAATAGGTTCTGGATGTTTCACCGGCTTAAAATTATTAGTTTTTAAAAAATGAAGTTAAAAGCGAATAACGAATTTTTGTATTTGGACACAATAGCTTTTTCTTCAGAATCGAAAGATTATCATCAGGGATATAAAAAAAGGTTTCAAAATGGATTTGTAGCTTATTTAATTCCCAAGAACTGTGTTTGCAAAAATTTTTTCTACGGCAAAAATTGACTGAGCTATTGACAATTAAACTTGTACTAACATCTAAAAACCACCTTTATCGACCCTACCAAAGTCATTTCTTTTGCGACTGAGAATTTTAAAAAGATTTGAAAGCATAATAATGTAAGTTAGCGGTGTTTTTAGTCATTGGCCTGATTCATTCTTCTTTATTTATGTATTATTAATAGATTCTAGAAGTTTGACTAGCTTAGAATGATTAGTTTTTTGAAAAAACTGGAGTTAAAAGCAAATAACGAATTTTTGTAGTTTGGTAAAAAATGCCATTTTCTTCAGAATAGAAAGATTAGCATCAGAGACACGAAAAAATGTTTAAATATGAAATTGTAGGTTATTTAATTTCCAAGATCTTGGTTTGAAAAAAATTTTTCTACGGCAAAAATTGAGTGAATCGTAAATGAGTATACCACAAAAAACTATTAATTTTATCAAAAAATAGTATAGAACATTTTTAGCTTAGTATGAATGTTTTTATCAAGTTTTGCTGTAAAAATATAATAAAAAGTTTTCACCACGAGATGGAGTGGCAACCACCCCCGTGGTAAAAGCGCCTTTCGGCATCATATAGATTTTGATACTTTGACTATCCACTACTTATTCTCAAATTTTCAAGCAAATCGATCCATTCTGTAAAAATTTCGAGGTGAAAAGCTTCGGTTCCTTGACTACTAATGTTTTTCTGCAATCTATTGAAATAGGGAATAATTTTAAACGAATTGATAAAGTGTGAATTATGTACAATAAGAAACACTTTATCGTTTTTCTAAACTAGTATTATGTATTTACTAAGCTTTAAAGGTGTTGAATATAAGGTGTTGAATACAAGAGGTTTTAACTGAATTACATAGTTTACATGGAAATTAAATATAACAGACAATGTTTAATTATTCTAATTTAGTTTTTTACCTTATGCTTGGACTAAAAGTAGTTTGTTTACTTGTAATCTAAGATTAAATTAGATGTTTGTACTTAATTGACAATACTTTTTATAATAAATAATCAAAGTAAGCTCCATCTGCGCGAGCACATGCATCGATACGACGAACCTAGTTGTTAGTAATGCCATGGTTAACAAAATTATGTCGGATAGTTTCTGCAGCATCAAAAATGCGTTCCTCTAATTCAGCTTCTGTTTGGATTTCATGTCGGTTATCATTAGTGTTGCCAGGTCCGATTCGTTTTTAATCGGTACATAAGCAAAAACATATCGGGATTTAGGGTTATAGATCGGGACAAATAAACAACAATAGTTTTGGAGTGTAATTTTCAGAGTCAACTCCGAATTGAATGAAAATGTGGTTTTAGGTTCTACTTACTGTTTACTTCAAAGTTGAACTTGTACCGTTGGTTGCTTTTACTTGGGGGATGACAGTTACCCCTTCTCGGGGGTAAAAAACGCGCGTTTAAAGTAAGTCTCAAAATGGATTAACTGACTAACCCTAAAAAACTTTTGTTCTCTATAATTTTTAAACTATGTCAATACTTTTCGAGTAATTTTATCGAAAAAAATATTCTTAGCAAAAATGTAGCTTTTAAAATAGCAAAAAAAATGTATGTTCAGAAAGTCTATAAAACCAGTAAAAGCAAAGTTGTATCTCATCAAAAATACGTTCTTATTCGTAAAATTCCAAATCGAATTTTTCAACTTGAAATAACCAAAAAATTAAGCAATAAGTCTCTAGTATTAAAACTAAGCGAATTACGCTCAAAATAAAATTGGCCCCTTTTTTGATAAAAAAAAAATCGTGAAAATCTCCCCCTATTTAGCACCGCAAATAAAATTAATCGTTGCCGCTTTACCATTTACTTTATATGTGTATTGTTTATACGATCTGTAATCGGTTGGGAGTGCTTAGTTTTGAAAAAAAAAATGGTTTTATAGTAAAAAAAAAATTCCGAAAAAATATTGGAAAATGCCATTTTTTCAAAATAACTTAAAAAGTATTAGGGATACTAAAAATCTCAAGGAGTAAAAAGTAGGTAGGTTTTGCTTTTATAAATATGATAGATTTGCATACACTCGTGATTAGTGACTCGTTCAGACCCTTTCAATCATGTAAAAAATACATAAGTAAAGTAAATTGTTTGTAAAGCGGTAACGATTAATTTCATTTGGGGTGCTTAGCAGGGGGAGACTTTCACGATTTTTTTACTAAAAAAAAGGAGTCAACTTGATTTTGAGCATAAATCGCTTAGTTTTGATGCTAGAAACTTTTTTAAAACATAAAAATAAAGCTTTATTAAGAAAGTTTTAATTGTTTTTTCCCGAAAAGTACTTAATTTCTTGGGAATTTCACGAATAAGAACGTATTTTTCATGAGCTACAACTTTGCTTTTGCTGTGTCTATAGACTTTACAACTTCACAATTTTTTTTATTTTTTTGTATTATGCTACATTTTTGCTAAGAATATTTTTTTCGATCAAATACTTACTTTTTGAGTTATTTGTGAAAATCGCCTGAAAACGTGGGTTTTTTGTCGAAAAATAAACATTTTCAATCGTAAATAACTATTAAAGTATTAACTAACTTAAGATTCTGTAGAACTAAAATTGCTTAGAATTAGTCAATTTATCCATCACCGGACTTATTTTAAACGCGCGGTTTTCACCCCTGGTTAGGGGTGACTGTCATACCCCGAGTAAAAGCAATCAACGGCACAAGCCGTCCAAATTTTTCATGCAATTCGGAGTTGATCCTGAAAATTACACGGTATCGCCGTATTTCCCGTTCATTTACTGGAATGTAAGGTGTTTCTATAATCTGTATTTAATCCTACATAATAGTAATAATCAGACGAAATTCCAAAAGGAAATCGTAGATTAAGTAAATTCTTTATTTTTTATTAAAATTATATTTTTTCATTCGATTTTGCCGCTTTTAGGAGTGCCTTGTTTTTATAACATAGTTATAAAATTCACTGCAAGTCCTCCTGAAATTGGTTTAAGTGGGTGAAAATCGGGACATTTAGTGTCCCGATCAGGTACAAATCGGTACGCGTCCCCAGACCCCTGAAAATCGGGACGTCCCGCGCAAATCGGGACACCTGGTAACGCTAGTTATCATACACTTACGATTTCGAATGTCCCCAAAAATAAAAATCCAGTACTTTGAATTCGGGACTTCGTTAGTGGTCACAAAATGAGTCCATTTCTACCAATTCAACGATGAGGATAAGTGTTATCCAGAAGATTGTTCACAGCTCTGGGGCTCCGTCGTGAAGAAACCACAATTCACGTCGTGTTTGCAAAGGCACTTCAAGAAGTACCGAAAAAACATCTTAGAAAAAATTTAAAGGCCTCTAAATTTAGTGTTCTGGGTAATTCATAAAATATTGCACCCTTTACCCCTTGTGTATCCTTTACAATGTAACGATATAATATTTTTAATACCAAAAATACCTACTTGTTAAGAAATAAGAAATACCCCTTCTTTTGGTACAGAATAAAACTAGATAACAATTACGCCAAATTTCAAATGTCAATAACTTTAAACAAACCAAATTCTTGGTTTGTTTGATGTGAGAGGGCGACCAACCCACAGGGTGAAAAGATGTAAACACTAGACCCCTGTTTGGTTGATATTTACATTATTTTACCTATCAGATACAACTGACCTACAAACCTACTATTTTTAATTGTGACCCTGTCTATCTTTGATTTTTGAATTGCACGTTGTTGCCAGACTTCAATTTGCTTATCAAAATGTATTTTCGATTTTTGGTCAAACGGCTGAATTTATAAAAAAATGTAATGAGACTTTTTTGCTCTACATTGTGCCCTCTACCTATACCTTTAAGGAACACACTATTTTCGGGGACACCCTGTATAGTTCACAGCAACTATTTAAAAATCTATAAAATTGAGATACCACTTACAGTGACTACAACAAGTAAACAACAATGGCAAACGTAATGGATCAATGGCACCGAACTTGAGCCACGTCCAATGAAGCTTATAGCAATATGAAGTCACTTCCAATGAAGGCGCGTTTTGGACTGGCTGCTGCTATAATTTAAATTTGCTCTTGATTTTAGTGCTTTTTAGGGGCCAATATAAAGTTAAAAACAACTTTTTTTCTTCGATGTATATTTTAAATTATGTTATGTTGTGATGTATAGCACTTTTTTCGAATGTAATAGCTATTTGTATAACAAGGGAGGAAAGTGCCTCCCGAAAATGAAGTTTACTGCCCGACGCGTAGCGGAGGGCAGTAATCATTCAAGGGAGGAAAAGTTACTTTACTCCCATGTTATACATATGGTTTTTACACCTTCCTCAAATAACAAGTAATATTTCATTTTTATTTAATTTATTTATGTAACTAACCAACAAAATTTATTAGAACTAAAACTAACAAGTAAGTACAATATAACTGTCAACTGTCAAATATAAGTCAAATTATTAATGTAAACATTGTGAAATCAGAATAACAATTTACTGTTTTTTTACCATTCTGCAAAATACAGAGTGTTTTTAAATAAACGTTAAAATGTATAGATACTTACGTAATAGAAAATAGGTATTGTACAGGGCGTCAATAAGTTATATTTCATGAATGAAATACCATGACGTCACTTTTACTTTTCCTCCCTAGGGAGGAAAAATATTTTCCTCCCTAGGGAGGAAAAGTACAACTTTGCTCCCTACAATCAGGTCCGGAAAAGTATACTTTCGGTAGAGGTAGGTGGAAAATTTTTATTCAAGTTCCCTATTCATAAAACTGTTAACCCGGGAACAGATGGGCTCTTTTCTGTCACGTAATCGGCCGTGTGTTAGATTTTATCTAACAATACGAATTTAAATACGAATTTAAATACGAATTTACAACCAACATTTATTTTATAGTATTTTTATTTACTTTTTATGTTAGAAATATTATTTCTAACAATTATTAAAGCTAATTGGTTCTCACCAAAGCCATAAATTTCACAAAAAGAAGAAGAAAAAGAAAAAAAAAGAATGTGTGGTTACTTTGTACGCACGTAAGGAGTTATTTTTCTATTATATGATTTTAACGAAACCAATATACTTTCGAACAGTTTATTTATATTTTATTTAAAGATTAACCTAATTTTTACTTAGTACTTTCCAAAAATTTTTATTAAAACTATACCAAAAATAAAAAAAAAATAGAAAACACCCGATTTCGAACCGGGGACTTCTTGATCTCCAGTCGAACGCTCTACCACTGAGCCACATTATAAAGAGGGACAGTAGAACCACTCTCCGAAAAATTGGAAGTAAAATCTTTAGTCGCGCATGGTGACCGCGCAATGTTCCCAGTCGCTTTTGCCCCACTCTCGCATTGCTAGTCGCATAGAAACATACGGGATTTAACAGGGAAAACCCGCATCCACCACTGGTGAATTATCAATTGCGTACTGCCGGTATTACTTCTTGAGATCAAAGTGCCGACATGGAAGAGATTTTACTGTCCCTCTTTATACTGTGACTGAGCTATACTCCTTTTGTTTGTGCGGGTGCGGACTACAAGATTTCTCCGACACAAATTGACCAAGTGAAGTATAAAAATACTTTAAATATTACCTACTTATTATCTTATTCCCGAGGTAGACAAATCCAACGGTACAAAAATTGTAATAAATATATTTACTAAAAACACTAATATATTCTTTCCACAGCTTTTTTGCACTAATACATACATTACTTAAAACATTTAGCAACGAACTCCTAACTATCTGTGTGCGCATGCGCGCAGAATAATAAAAATTCACTTACAATCGCGCCTAAAGAAGTATACCTTCAAAAAAAAAACTTACGCATTACTACACCCTTACTCGAGGCACTTACGAGTGGAAAGTTATGTTCCAAAATTTTTCATCAATTTCTCATCTTCTTAAAACAGCGTCAAAAAGATTTTGTTTCCCGTTATATTGAACGACAATGTATATTAGTTAAAAGCGTCAATCCTATAATAATTTCATAATTTATGTAAAAGGTT
The DNA here is from genome assembly GCF_917563875.1 of Diabrotica virgifera virgifera. Lineage (NCBI taxonomy): Eukaryota > Metazoa > Arthropoda > Insecta > Coleoptera > Chrysomelidae > Diabrotica > Diabrotica virgifera. Next base: position 24,423,033 of record NC_065446.1, on the reverse strand, counting down.
CCATTTGGCTATTCAAATATCCCTTTAACTACCCGTCTGTGACGTCTTTGTAACGCTCTATGATGTAAACAGCATGTATCTGTTAATGAAGCATTCAGTTGAGTACCCAGAATTAGGCGTCCTTAATTTATGAAGAGCACTACAATTCAGTGCTTAATGCATTACTGATATATCTACGGGGTTGTGTTCATGTCACAGAGTCAACGATGCACAAATTGAGATAACTTCGTTAGGTACGTCGAGTGGATGGAGTTGATCCATCAAAAGAGTGATTAAAAACTATTTGATCAGCTGTGTACTAACCACTAAATATACACACACACATATACTGATAAATTACGAAATTTCCCACCTAACAAGGTTCAAAATTAAAGAAAAAAAATTATTCAAACATAAAAATATATTAGATGACATAAAACCGAAACCACAGAAAGACAAATTCAACCCAATAAATAGGCTAGTTAGGAACATTAAGGGAACTTAATGTCTATAAGTTATTAATTAAGTCTTTTATGTAGTCCGAGTTTATCTCTTTTTTGTCTTTTGGTTGGTTTGTCATTGGAAGTTCCCCGCTAAGGCAAATTTCTCCTCCCAAGGCAAATTTCTAGATCCGTCATGCCTCTGTCACGAAAAAATCTTTAATTCTAGTCCGTAATTCCGAAATGGCAGACGATGGATCTGTTTGACTCTTTCAGAATTCCCCATATGTACACATCTGGTGGCGTTATTTCTGGTGAGTGGCAACTCCCAAAAAGATCGCGCAGTATTCGAAGAGACTCCCTGGCAGTGCGACAGGTTGTCCCGTCCTGCTGAAATCATTGTTGATTTTAAGCTTGGACCGTTTTCGTGACCTTTCTCGTATGACCTAAAATAGTCTCTCTCTCTCTCTCTCTCTCTCTCTCTCTCTCTCTCTCTCTCTCTCTCTCTCTCTCTTGTCGTTTCCCCATTACTGAGGATCGTGATTTCTTCCAATATTCCTAACAATGTTTATTATAATGTTGTTAATGTAATTATGTTTCTAACAATGTTACCTAAAATAGTACTCCAAGATAAACATCCTTTCTGCAAAACTGAGGATCCTCCTGAAGCACAGCGTATCACGACATTTACATGAGATGATATTTATTTTATATTGAATAATAAAATGAAGTAAAAGCCAGACTTACTCTCAATCTTTATTATAACTTCCGACGACCGGTTTCGCTCTTTAAAATTTGTAGAGCATCTTCAGGTCAAAGGTAACAAGTTACAAAATGCTACAAATAATCAAAAACCAGAGTTAGGACATTGTCTGGTTGTAAAAGATGCTAAAGATCCATAAGATCAAGCCAATGTTGAATAACATACATAAAAGTAGCGAAATAGCATACCAATGCACATGCATGCAATCATGGGGGGTGGTAAAACTTCCCCCAAGCATGAGAAGTATGCTATATATAATCATGCAATTATAACGTGTCGTACTTACATTCGGATACAAGGTGCTACCAACTCAGTATTCATTATCATGATGTTTCTGTTAAAGTTATGTTAACGGGATATGGTGGAATAGACGGAGGATGCAGCAAAAGTAAACAAATTTATGGGATTTAGGAATTCTTGAGGGTGTTGAGATAGTTGGTGTAAGTCAACCAACAAATCTGTGCCTGTTATAATGTTTGTGTAGATTAGTGAATGACATATATACAATTTTAATGTGTGTTGATTTTAAAGATTTTGTTTTAATTTTATTTATATTTATATATATATATATATATTAAAGAATTCTATTTATTAGTGGATGTAAGATTGACAACGTTTGGATCACAAATGTAGCGAGTATTTATTGTGTATGTCAGAACTGGATGTGCAGTTGCAAACTGAATATTTAAGGTCCGTACTTGATCTTTGACGAGTACTGCTCGTGTAGGATTATTGTTAGCATTGGAGTAGGTAGACCGAAAGCTTCAAATTGTAGTTAAAATGCTATATTAGCCGTCATATAATAAAAAGCAATAAAAGTAAAAATGTGAATGTGAATTAAAATGTGAATTAAAACAACAATGTAGGTAAATAAAACATTACAAATTAAAGGGTGGAAAATTGGAATAGAAAGTAAATAGGAATATAAATGTAGTAAGAAGTAATTGGTTGTGAATGGCAACTATGTTTTAAGTGATATAAGCTATGGATAGATATTAATAATCTTTAGATTATTGCTTTTATTAATACGACATGAATGTATCAGGAAAGGGGGGAAAGGGGAGAAAGGAGATCCAGCTCACCTCGCCGGATTGAAAAGACATATAAAGGATATACGATCACCGCTCATATAAGGATAGGTAAAAGGATAGGTAGGAAGAAAACTGTCGGATTCGCTCAGCTCGCCAAAACGACAGCGGAAAATAATCGGGAAATACTACCTACATAAACTCACCTCTTGTACCTCGCTGTTGTCTATTATTCTTCGATCAACGCTCCAAGAATAATAATCGATTTTTTATATACTTTTATAATAATATACTTTTATAATAATATACTTTTATAATATACTTTTCGATCCGATTTTTATATCGTTCGAAACCGTACAAAAACGTGTTTTACTTAATTCATTGGCGTACTCTAGACGATAAAATTATATTATCGTCACAATTAATTCTTTTAATTACTACTAATGGAAACAAAACCAAATTTAATAAATCTTTCCAATAAAAATTATTCTCAGGGCTAATTGATTTTAATGTATCACCTTTTAGACCAGTGTAAATAGCAAAAAAACAATAAAAAATTAATAGCAGGATGAGACCAATTCCAAATAATAGTACACATATTAGATAACATGTGGAACATTTTTCACCAAATCTGGATGAGGGGAACATGGGTTGGGGGAGCGCTTTTAGGGGTGAAAACGGTTAATTACGATTTGCGGCAAAACGCCACATCCTATCGAAAAAAGTTAAACTGCAAAGTTGTAGGTTATAAGAAGATCTACAACTTTGTAAATAAGCATTTTTCACATAACCTCAAAATATCCGAGAAAATTGTAAAATTCGATGTTTTTGATTTTATTTTTTTTCTCACTGAAAATTTTTTTTTTTTTTACCAAATATGGTAGAAACTTACCGCTTTATGTCCCAAATACGCTGTAATTTTTTTGTTTAAAAATATTTTCTAAAACTCTTGTTTTTTATGTTTAAGGGAAAATGTAAGCATTTTTTCAATTGAAAAATCTCCCGAAATTTCTTTAGCTTTTTTAAAGAAGTTGGCATTTTTTTGTTTATTGAAACCACTATTTTCTGATGGTGCAAAAAAATATATACGTTACTGTGGAAAATTTTGTCACAAAAGGCAAAAATCGGAAATTTATTTTCAACCCCTCACCATTTTCAGATTCTCAGACGTAATGTAAGTTGTATAGCGAGTAGGTGCAGCCGATTTAGTGACAAATTTATTTATTTTAACCTTTAACTACACGCGCTGGCGTACTTTGTACGCCAGATATAAGAATTCTACTGGAAATATATTTAAAAATTTAATTTTTGACCTTGCTTATTTTTCTAACCTATCACTGGAATGTGCTTTACAATTTGGTTTAGTTTTTTTATAATCGGCGTTTTGGAAAGATCGTAATTTACATTTTATTATTTGTTGTTTCCAGTGATGGACAATATACCCCAGGATTATATTACGGCATTATGGCATTACCCCAATATGGCAAAAAATATATTTTTCTTTGTTAACAATACTTTTTCTCCTGTAAAAAATCACATTTAAGAAAATGTTGTATTAGTAATTTTATTTATCATGGAATCCAGTTATTCCATGATTCCAGTTATAAATCCCAATTGGCTTACTGAAAAGGAACTCCAAGTATTCACTGATGCCGAATAAGGTTTATAACAAACAACTAAGTGTATTTTCTCAAAAAAAAATTAAACAAATCCGCTGTTTTTAAATGTATTTTCTTGTGGCGTACAAAGTACGCCACGCGTGTAGTTATGTTATAACTTGATGCGCGGGTAGTTAAAGGTTAAAGGAAATTGTGAAATCTACATAAAAAGGTAAATACTACCTGTGTTTTATTTAGTCCTGTCGCCAGGGGAGGGGGGTACAACGGCCTCCTTAATTCAGATGGACTTACCCAAGTTTTTTATATATTTTGACCCGCAGAATACGAATTTTTTTGGGTAACAGTTGATCCGGATGTCGATAAGATTGTTATAGACAAAGAACTTGAGGAATTACATGACAGCGATTTCTCGCAAAACAAAACATCTTTTTGTATTTTTTGGGTCATTTTAAGCAAAAAATATTCCTACAAGTTTTTTCGTAGAATGCATAGTTTTCGAGATAACCGCGGTTGAACTTTCAAAAAATCGAAAATTGTAATTTTTGAACCCGAATAACTTTTGATTAAAAAATAAAGTAGCAATTCTGCTTACCGCATTCGAAAGTTTAAGTCAAATTATATCGGTTCTGATTATTTTCATTGCTAGAAATTTATTATTTTATTGTTAAACAAAGCTACAAACACCTAGTATGTGAGTGATGTTTTCAATGATTTCTCATTTAAAATCGAACGAGTAGGTAGAGTAGCTACGAGTGCAAGCGAGGCAATTTCTACGTAGCATGTGTTAAAACGCATGTATTAGGCACGGGAAACACTATGTGTTTATAGATTAGTTTAACAATAAAAAAAAATAATTTTTAGCAATGAAAATAATCAAAACCGATATAATTTGACTTAAACTTTCAAATGCGGTAAGCAGAATTGCTACTTTATTTTTTACTCAAAAGTTATTCGGGTTCAAAAATTGCAATTTTTCGATTTTTTGAAAGTTCAACCGCGGTTATCTCGAAAACTATGCATTCTACGAAAAAACTTTATATTTTTTGCTTAAAATGACCCAAAAAATACAAAAAGATGTTTTGTTTCGCGAGAAATCGCTGTTATGTAATTCCTCAAGTTCTTTGTCTATAACAATCTTATCGACATCCGGATCAACTGTTACCCAAAAAATTCGTATTCTACGGGTCAAAATATATAAAAAAAAACTTGGGTAAGTCCATCTGAATTAAGGAGGCCGTTGTACCCCCCTGGCGACAGGACTAATTCTCAATTAATCAATGAAATATTATCATTTTCTTTCATAAATAGTATGACTAAAATAACCTGAAATTTTTTTATTTGTTTAAATTAACAAATTTTTAATAATAATTTAATACAATATATTCAAAACAAATTAGAAATAGGTACTTCAGTACAATATTAACAAACAATAATTTCTTTCTTTGCACAAGCAAATTTAGTTTTACTCAAAGAGAAAATTGTAAAATCATGGTTTTGTATTTGTAGATTATCACTATGGATATGGAAGAATCTGTTTGTATAATCTGCAATGAGGCAGATAATAAGCAGTTGTATAAAATAAAAGAAAATGCTTTGAAACGTTTAGTGGAGTCTGGTAAAAAATATTTGACAGTAGACACAAAAAATTTGCAAATATGCATTCATAAAAGTTGTCAGAAAAATTATAATGATGATGCTCTAATAACTAAATACCTTGATTTATGGCAAAAAACATAGTGAAAGCATTATTAGACAATAAAAACTTGTCGCATTTAGCCAATATTTTCTACAAAAAAGATGCTAGTAAAGAAAATATCGCCAAAAATGGTTTACAATTAATTCTATCAATTTATAAATGTAGAAATGAAAATATAAGTTTGAATCAAATAAGATTTAACAAATACCAATTAGCAAGAGTAAAAACTTCTTTTAAACTAGCTAATCTCCCACCAACTGAAGGCGCAGCAGAACAACACTGTTACAGAGCATACCATCAGATTCAATCTTGGATGGGTAACAAACTGACGGCAACAAATTGGGGCTGGAAGCAACATGAACGTGGCATTGTGCCCATATTCACAAATGCAGAATTAATTCCACAAATATTACTAAAAAGTATTTGCTGCAGCTGTGAGACTGGATGCAATAGTCAAAAATGTGGGTGCCGGAAGCATGGTTTGAAATGTACCAATTTATGTTCAAATTGTACTTCTGATAAATGCTCCAATGTTGAAAAACCATATTTTTTTATATTAATGAATATGATGCCATTAGGGATGAGAAACCAACGCCAAATGAAGAAAATGTAGACGAAGACCATGATGGTCTAGAAGATTTAGAGGAAACTGCAGAATCTGTAAGCATTACCGAATGTGATAAAGACATGCCAGCAAAGAAGCAAATACTTAATTAATTGATGAAAAGTTGGCCATTAAAATTATAATAATTACTTTCTTTTGTATTAAATAAACTTTTTCGTTAAAAAAGTTGTTGCGACTTTTAATTTGGTTCATGAGAAAAAAGTTTTAAAAAAAATGTAGTTTCTAGGTAAGTAGGCCGACCTTTAAAAAAAATATAGTTAAAAAAAAATAATAAACACGCTTTTAAAGCACTAAAAATTTAAAAATATCTTTTAAAATTAAAGCTAGTAATATTTTATTTTTAAATTGTTAGTGCTTTAAAAGCGTGTTTTTTATTTTTTTTTAACCATAATTTATTCACAAAATTAAAAATCACAGAAAACGGCATTAGTGTAGTAAATTTTTAACAGAGGTTCGTTGGTTCCTGCTCGCTATGCAACTTATATTACGTCTGAGAATCTGAAAATGGTGAGAGGTTGAAAATAAATTTCCGATTTTTGCCTTTCGTGACAAAATTTTCCTCAGTAACGTATATATTTTTTTACACCATCAGAAAATAGAGGTTTCAGTAAACAAAAAAATGCCAACTTCTTTAAAAAAGCTAAAAAAATTTCGGGAGATTTTTCAATTGAAAAAATGCTTACATTTTTCCCTTAGACATAAAAAACAAGAGTTTTAAAAAATATTTTTATACAGAAAAATTACAGCCTGTTTGGGACAGAAAGAGGTAAGTTTCCACCATATTTGGTAAAAAATATTTTTTTTTCAGTGAGAAAAAAAAAATAAAATCAAAAGCATTGAATTTTCCGATTTTCTCGGATATTTTGAGGTTATGTGAAAAATGTTTATTTACAAAAGTTGTAGATCTTTTTATTGCCTACAACTTTGCGATTCAACTTTTTTCGATAGGATGTGCCGTTTTGCCGCAAAACGTAATTAACCGTTATCACCCCTAAAAATGCTCCCCCAACCCATGTTCCCCTCATCCAGATTTGGTGAAAAATGTTTCACATGTTATCTAATATGTGTACTTTCATTTGGAATTGGTCTCATCCTGCTATTAATTTTTTATTTTTTTGGTCCATTTTAGAGCTATCTGCACTGGTCTATTTAGTTTGTGGCTTCAAATATTTCTCGTTACTTACTTTATCCAGGACAAAACAGGGAAAATAAATATGCTCAAAATCATATAAATTGTCTCAATATTATTTATTCATATACTACACCATACATATAAGATTCAAAATGTATGCTAAATAAGCTTTATTCTGTTGTAAAAAATTTTTATCTAATAAATTAATCTTTAATTCTACTATCTCCTTTTTTATTAACAAAATTTCATTTAAATGATTCGTTAGACTGTTCTTATTTTTATAAAAAAAAACAAAATTTAATTTTCACCTTTTAAATAGATTACTTGTATCTTCTATGAATTTATGAATAAATAAATTATGTTGTAAAACTGTTAAATTTACAAAAAACCAATATGGTATGTCATACACAACAACTCTCTCCTTTTCACAAATAATCTCACTAACCTTTTCTTATCTCCTTTACTTCTTCTCATGGATTGTGTTGTCCTCGGTTCTCCAACACGTGCTCCTCGGATACTGCTATGGTCTTTCTCCTCCAAACTGTTTCACAAACAAAAAAGAATGTGTGTGTACTTTGTACGCACGTAAGAAGTTTGATTTCAACGAAATTAATATACTTTAAACAGTTTATTTATATTTTATTTAAATATTAAACTAATTTTAATACTTACTACTTCTCAAAATTTTTTATTAAAACAGTGCCAAAAATTAAAATAATAAAAGAATAAAACACACACAAACAAACACATTGAAAAATGCCACAAATGATTTCTGAACAATGTAGGAAATTTTTTTAACTGAATACGTATTTTCTGAAAAAAAAATTATACAGGGTGTTTCATTAATAATTGTCCATATAGTAACTGGAGAAACCTTAGCACAAAATACGAAGATTTAACCTAAAACACTTAAATAAAATGTTGTTCCTTACTGAGTTACAGGGTGTTTTATCTAAAAATTTAAAAATTATTTTTGCTCAGCATTTTAAAACTATTCGACGTATCCCTTTCATACTTGGCAGGAAGTAAAGGTACTGTACAAACGACTAAATTATGTTAAACAAAAGTTTGTGGCTATTACCAGAGGCGTACGACGGGGGAAAGTGAATGGTTGACCCTTTCCAAATTCTACGCCACTGGCGAAATTGCTATTTTAGTTAATTTTTTGGATTCTCCAGTACTTTCTATGAAAATAATATACCCTTCATTCGTAACGATAAAGTGATTAGTTTTCGAGATCTTTGAAGTTAAAAATGAAACGACACGGTTATTTTGATTAATGTATTGTGTCGCTTAATTTTTAATTTCAAATATCTCGAAAACTAACCATTTTATCGTTACGAATGAAGAGTATATTATTTACATAAAAAGTATTGCAAAATAAAAAAATTACACGAAAATAGCAATTTCGTCAGTGGCATAGAATTTGGGAAGGGTCAACCAGCCACTATCCCCTGTCGTACGCCTCTGGTAGTAGCTAGAAACGTTTATTTATCTTAATTTAGTAGGGTGTACAGTATCTACACTTTCTGCCAAGTATGATAAGGATAAGCCAAATAGTTTTAAAGTACTGGGTACAAATAATTTTTAAATTTTAATCATATGAATCATATTATAAATTAATCAAAATAATTGTGCCATTTCATATTTAACTTCAAATATCTTGAAAACTAATGACTTTATCGTTACCAATGAAAAGTATATTATTTACGTAGAAAGTATTGGAGAATCTAAAAATCGCACTTAAATAGTAATTCCTCCAGTGGCGTAGAATTTGAGAAGGGTCAACCATTCACCATCCCCTGTCGTACGCCTCTGATAGTAGCTAGAAACGCTTGTTTATCATAATTTAGTAGGGTGTCTAGTATTCGCACTTTCTGCCAAGTATGAAACGGATACCTCGAATAGTTTTAAAATGCTGAGCAAAAATAATTTTTAATATTTTAGATAAAACACCCTGTAACTCAGTAAGGAACCGCATTTTATTAAAGTGTTTTAGGTTAAATCTTCGTATTTTGTGCTAAGGTTTCTCCAGTTACTATATGGACAATTATTAATGAAACACCCTGTATAATAAACTTACAATAATAAAATGTATAAAAAAAATGAAAAAAAAAAATAAAAGTTTCCATTGCGGTTCGAACCCGCTTATCAACGCAGTTAGTTTTGAAATTCATTCACCTTAAACTTTTACCCACGGAGACCATGTGTCATCATGTGCGAAGATCAACTAACTAAACGGATTAAACTTTTGACGGTTCTGAATTTAACCAAATTATTTTGATTTTGAATTGAAATTATTTAGAATTGAAAGAAATATTAGAATACAACAAAACATAGAGTAAGAAAACAATATATTAGGTGAATATTGATAAAAATTTTGATGGTAATCAAATTATGTAAATCAAAGCGTTACATACTATTTTAGTAGGTTCTTTTTAAATTTTCCAAATAGGTAGGTCTTACCTATGAAATTTTTTATTAAGATACTGAAACATTTACATTTATTACGTACCTGTCGCTTTTAAAAACTATTTAAAAATTCACTACAATATTATAAACTTGCATTTTTCTCTGCCATCACAACAATAAAACCTAATATACACAACGTTAATTTGTTTATCCAAAATCTCCATATTGAACAATTATTGACAGATGATTTTAACACCCAATCAGATCCCGTATAACGTTTATACCATACTGTCTGTGTGCGCATGCGCGCAGAATTATGAAAATTTACTCTCAATCGCGCCTAAAGAAGTATAACTTCAAAAACAGCTCTCGCTCGAAATCTCTCCTCTATTTGTGCAAAACATACCTCTTATATCTTGTGCAAAATTGATACAAGCCGGCTAGTCGTTCCAGACAGAAAACTGGAATCTATTTCTATTCGGACACGAGGAGATTGTACTTCACAACTCGATCACAATCTCGTCTCAACAGGAATCTGCTTACACGGCCACCAAATTCACCACTTCACACAAAATTACTATTATTCAAACTGGACTGCTCCCTTCCGATCTTAATTACACATTAACTCTTTTTCCTTTATCAATCTGAGACTCAACCACTCTGTTCTCCCTCCATCCAACTCTTCGCCAATCACAAGCATTCTCTCTACACATTACATCCCTACTTTCATTTCTTAAGAACAAATAGTGTTGTATACAAATTTTCTGTCTTGTCAAATTTCCAGGAGATATTAAAATTAAATGTTTTCTTATATCCTAGAAAAAACCCTATAATCTAAAATTAAACAAGTTGTTTACCGTCGTTTTCTTTCTAGGAAGCCATTTAGAAACATTCTATTGTCTATTCCAAAGCGGCACAATGACTTTCTAAAACCGACTGTAATTTAGTTCATTGTTTGAATTGCCTAAATCCGTACGTAGAAACTTTAACACTAACGTTTTTCTCTTTCCAAGAAACACTGCTTACGGCTAAATAATATTATTCACAAATTTTGCCTATATACAGGGAGATGAAAATTTATGATCTTGTGGTCTTTGACATAAAGTTAATTCTCTAAATTTTCCCCATAAAAATTGTTTAACAATACATATACTGTTAACCAATATAAAATATACTACTATACATGTACGTAATGTACTAGCTACGTAATGTACTTTCCTGACAGCAGCTGCAATTGATATTTTGACAGGGTATTTTTTTAAATTATAAATAAATATTCTAAAAAAGACAGGTCTTTTGATGAGATTTTCTACCTGCTAGGTAGGCGTGAGATAGGTAGTCGTGTTTAGTCTCATTCGATAGGTTTTTGAAAAATATTAAATACGGTTTTTATTGTAATTATAAATATATGTATATCTCCAGATACTAGCCTGCTTCCAAAATTTTCCTAGGATATCAGAATAAATCGTATTTTTTCGATTATAGTTCCATACATCAATAAATCGAAAAAATATCTAGAATAAAAGTTATTTACTTATACATAAGCAATCCAAATCTGCAGTAAAAATAAAGGCCCCTATTTAAGATTTCAAAGTCACCCATGCCCCACCTCAGGGGGTGGAGAAGGTTGGTCGAATTTTTCGGTACGACGTACATTTGGCGAAATATTCGACATCCCGTTTCTTTTAATACACCTTGTCTATATACCTTATTGTCCTTTACTTTCGGAAATATTGAATTGTTGAAAAGAATAGAGATCTCTGCTCATATTGTACGAGAATATCAGACCAAATCCAAATAAAGGAATTTAATCATCATATCAGTTTTAAAAAGTTCCCGTACCCTAGAAAGACGAGACCTTTTTTACAATAATTTTCTGTCGTATTTAAAAAAATGTAATAAGCACTCGAAAACAATTTCTAGAACGACTCAAAGAATATGTATTAATTTGATGAAAGGCGTATAATTTCTCCGTAGAGAAATTTTTGCACGAGGCGACTGGTGATGATATTACGTTTGTCATCTATTTTCGTACATGGATTACACAGGTTAACAAAAAATTTTTTTCTTAGTCTGTTATTTAGTAAATATTTTTTGTTTGTATACATCAAAAATTCAGCAGAAATTCGATAAATTATAAAGCTTGCTTTTGTAACTTTAGATCATGGAAAATAAATATATCTACGGTGTTTTGGCATTTTGGCATTTTGGCATTTTGGTATTTTGGTATTTTGGCACCGTATTTTTTGAGGAGCCGTTGCATTTAAGATGCCGGGGGGATTGTGGGTGTGAAGCGAGATGCGACAGACTGACATGGTAGTATGAGCGTGAACGTTGCAATGGAATAACGTATTTTATATGTCGCAAGCCTTAAAAATATCTTTTACAAAGTGTAAAAATGACGTGAACTCTTTTTGCTATATTTGTGGTGAACTCATTTAAGTGGGAGCCAAGAATTTTTGTTTGACACCTTTTAAAAGGATCTTTAAACAGTTCTCCTTCACAATGAAAATAGATTTCAATCTCTCCGTCTGGCTCATTATTTAATGCTCAAAGAAAATTACTAAAGCGTTCAAATGTTGCTTCAAGTTTTAAAATATCAAGAGTTCTTCTGGTCAGTAATAGGAGATTTCAAAATGGCTGGTTTTTGGGTGCGAATGCAAGGCGGATATACTAAATATCCATGTTACCTTTGCTTACGGGATAGTAGAGCCGATGCACTTTACTACCAGCAGCACTCATTGTCTCATCAATGCAAGTTTCAAATGTAATGCCTCCATTGCACGTAAAATGAAGTCTCATGAAGCAGTTCGTCAAGGCTCTTTGTCAAAATTTTTGGCTTTTGCCTTTCAATTGTTATAACAATATATTTGAAGCTGTCAGAGGCTAACAATTACAAAGAGCTTATTTCTAATATGCTTGACAGCTTCAAAGTGATGGATTGCAGGATGTGTCTTAAATTACACATGCTACATGCTCACTTGGATTAATTTAAAGACAAGTTTGGTGCATATTCAGAAGAGCAAGGGGAACGCTTTCACCAAGATGTAATCAGTGGCGGATACAAGAGTTCTGTCACGGGGGTTATGGCCCCCCAGATGAAAATAAATATAAATTTAATAATCCTAAAAACCGAGAGCCGTCATACAAAAAAAAATTTAGGCCCATCCAAAAATAATTGAAAACCCACTTATCCTAGGGGTGGTAAGACTAAGTGACCTTGCAACAGAAAAAAGTAATTGAATCACCCTCAAGATCCATGACCCCCACCCAAAATTTCTGGATCCGGATAATAATGTAAGAACGAACAACCGCTCATCTCTAGAATTCTACACAAGGACAGGTGTAAGACAAGGTGATGTTATAAGTCCCATGTTATTCATCGCACAATGGACAATGGACCAAATTGCAAATGAATGTAGACGTGAAGTAAACAGAACTAGGGTTGGGTGTATAAACTTCAACGTATCCGTGTCAGAGTTGATATTGACCTGGTAATTATGGCAAAATCAGAAAAATACTTGCAAGTGAATGTGAATATTCGGGATAAAAATAAATGAAAAAAAAAACAGAAGCTTTAGTAATATCGAAAACTCATGAAAATGTAAATGTAAAGCTAAATAATGAGACCATTACTCAAGTAGAGGACTGTAAGTATCTATTATCAACAACGAATGGACAAGAAAATTTGAAATCACAAATAAATAGCAGGGCAATGAGCGCAACAAAATTACACTATGCAATAAATACGAGTTCTATTAGGAGAAAGGAAGTAAGCCTGAAAACAAAAATGAAAGTATTTAAAACTGTATACGATTCGGTGATACTGTACGGTAGTGAAACGTGGACAGCAAACGACAAAATTCGTAGTAAAATTCAAGCATACGAAATGCCATATTTGCGAGTAGTAACCGGGGTGCCCAGACGTGACTGAATAAGAAACGAAGAAATACGTGAAAGTTACGGTATCGTAATGATATTAGAAAGACTTGCAACGAAACAGTTATCGTATTTAGACCATATGGTGAGAATAAGTGAAGGTAGAACTGCAAAGAGGGTATGGAAAATTGCATCAGATAAAAAACGACGTAGAGGCAGGCCAGCAAGAACATGAAACGCAGACATTGGAAAGGCTTTTGGAAAAAGAAATATTGAGTGAAGAAAGGCAGAGAGATTAGCTATTGACCGAAAGTCATGGAGACGTCTGATTTCTCCACTTAACTCCACACCGTAAGGTATAAGGAGACGGCATAAATAAAAACAAATTATTTTTCTCTAACAAAAAATTGTTTTTTAGTAGAAAACTACATAGAATTTAACTTAGTACTACTTTAAACATTTCGTCGCCTTAGAACCAAACTATTCTATGTCCACTTTTTTCGAAGTTAAGGTTGTACTTCTTATTTAGTCTATGTCCAAAGACCTTTCTGTCAATAATATTCCAAGTGCGATTATCCCATATAATATTGTAAATATGACGTGGCTGTTTTATTCTATGTCCACTAAACCTTGAAAATATGCGGACCAAAATATACTATCTCCTCTGGCCCAATAAGAATTGAGGAATTCGTATCACGTGAGGACATAGAATAAGTTGTCTCAAATATTATTTCGGTTACATTTTTAGTATTAGTACGTCTCCAAAGTTTGTTTAGTAGTTTATCGCGTAAAAATAGAGTAATAAACATGAGTGATTCAGAAGAGGAACCTTTTCAAGACTCTGGATCAGAATATCAGCCGTCAATATCAAGTGGAAGGCAAAGTTTGTAAGTCGCATTAAACTATTTTGAGGTTAGGTTTACTTTTACATTTTAATATTTTCTTAGATCCGATGTGGATGATGGTTTAACCTTAACCGATTTGGAATATATTCCAGTGAGTTTAAATGGATCTAATAGTCCGGCAAATTTAGATGTTCAAGCGGCCAGGTATTTTTAAAACTATACTTAGGATGACTTGAAAAATTAAACTTACTTTTTTTTCTAGCACTAGTATTCTTTCTGATAAAAAACAAGGAAATGAAAACGGAGCTCAAAAAATGAATGGAAAAAGAATATAAGAAAAAGATTGCGACAATCAGGTCAGGAATATAAAAGCTGCAAGGGTGGTACTGTTTCCGAAAAAAGACCTAAACGAAACTGTGTTAACTGTCGTTTCAAATGCTTTGATAATTTTACTGAAAATGAAGTAGTGTTAATCCATAAAGAGTTTTGGAGCAACACTGATATTTTTATGATAAAACTACCGAAAGAATTTTAGTACAGCGGAAAAGAAATCGAAATAAGGAGCGGAAGAGAACAAAATCCTCTTCATTTAAATAGTATTTTGTAAAGAACGACCAGAAAATACGAGTCTGTAAGACCTTTTATTTAGGCGTTTTGAGTATCAGCCAGACCAGAATAGCATATTTTTATTCTTATAAACGTATGGGCATCACAACAACACCTAATCGAGATTTGAGGGGCTCACGAACAAGCATAAGAATTAAAGATGATAAGAGAAAAGTAATTAGAGATCACATAAACATGTTTCCCCGCGTTCCTTCTCATTACTGCAGGAGCAGTTCCTCAAAAGAATATTTAGACAGATCACTATCTTTAAGTAAAATGTATGACCTGTACATAGAATATTGTAACGAAAAGAATTTAAGTCCAGAAAAAAAATGGTTGTATTATAACATTTTCAATGGGGAATTTAATATAAGCTTCCATAAGCCAAAAAAAGATCTTTGTGAGATTTGTTCACAGTATGATTTAAAAAAGGAAGAAAAAAGTTTAAGTGATGAACTAGAGGAGAAATACAGAATCCACACAGAAGCCAAACTTTCAGCCCGAGAAGACAAGTTAAAAGATGCGAATTCCACTAAAGCAGATGAATCTGCTGCCATTATTTGCTTTGATATGCAAAGCGTTTTAACCTGCCACCAAACACACTATTACAAAAAAAAAAATTGCTGTTTATAATTTGACAATCTTGTGATGTAATAATTTGACAGAATTGTGATGTAATACAAAAGCATGGATATTGTGTGTTATGGCATGAACTACTTGGTGGAAGAAAAGGTGTAGACATTGCAAGTGCATTGTATCTTTTACTCAAAAAAACTTATAGACACAAGACCTAATGTTAGAACTATAACTTTGTGGTCAGATTCATGTGTGCCACAAAATAAAAATTCCCACATGTCGGCAGCCTTATTACATTTTCTTAAGAATCATCCTACTGTAAAATGCATTACGCAGAAATTTCAAGTACCTGGTCACAGCTGTGTTCAGGAAGTGGATGCTATGCATAGTGTTTTGGACCGACATCTGAGTAAACTGGAATTGCATAGTCCTCTCGCTATTCTCAAAGCTATTAAGAATGCAAGAACCAAGAAGCCATATAAACTTATTCAGGTGCAAAAACATAATTTTTTGGATTTTAAAACTTTATCAAATTGTTTAAGTCTCTATAAGGTCCCATATAAACACGTTGTCCACATTTCTTACGAAAATAACGCAAATAGCGTAAAATATAAACTAAAGTTTAATGAACCAGATATGCACTCAGTGGCGTTTTTAAAAGGCAGTTGCAGGCTAAATTCTTCCAAGGCGTTTCTAGAAGGTGTTCCAGATCCTAAAATTTAGTCCCCCCTGCAGACCTTCCAGAAGACAAAGTTGCACATATTAGGTGCCTAGCAAATCATTTCTCAGCAATTGATTTACAATTCTGGAAATGTATTATTAAAGACTTTTAAATTGTTTAACTTTTATGTTGTCAATGTTGTTTATTTGCGAGTGTACCTAATACAATAAAAAACGATTAGTATTATTAAAATATTTAACTACTTTTCATTAATAATTTAAGTTTAAGTTGTTTTGGTATATTAACATAAACATATTATACTATTAAACTTGCTTCGTCCTTTCTTTAATTATTATAGATGTTGATAAAGTAATATTCCATATTAATTACTACCTCAATTACGGGTCCAAATTATTCTATGTTCAAACATTGTTGTTTATAATAATTTTTTTCTCAAAAGCTGTTAGTAATATCTAATGCAAACCGCAGTTGTTCTAAAGTACATATCATTATGGTTACTAAAAAAATAAATTTATTCTCATTTAGTTTACTATCAAGATACTTAAACTGCAAAACTTTAAAAATCCTCTCCTGTAAAATTTTCAAAAGTGGACTTTTGATTCTAGTAGTGGAATAGTTTGATTCTAAGGCGACGATTTATATTATATGTATTGTTATATTTCTATTTGATATGAAAATTAAATTTTGATAATTATAAACAGAATTCAATTTAATTTAAAATATTTTCAATTTTCTCAACCACGGGCATATAAATTTAGAACAACCTGTATACAACAAATTGTTATATTTAATTTTAAGAAGTGATTAGAAGAAGCATACGAAACTCGGGACAATGCGCTTAGAATAAACAAAGTGAATGGCGCGTACCATTATCGTTGTTCGCGGAAGGTTCGATCATTAGCCTATGCTAAATAAGACTCAGTTGAAATAGATAATAGTTCATTATCGTTGTTCGCGGAAGGTTCGATCATTAGCCTATGCTAAATAAGACTCAGTTGAAGTAGATAATAAGTCATTAAATTTTGTAAATAGTAGAAAGTAATTTTAGAATGGGAATTAACTATTTCTTTTTTGAAATCCATTAAGCATATTTAGAAAGATTAAAAATTGGTTTTGAGGAATACTGCGAATGAGAGTTGGTGGTGGAAGGTTGATTTGTGAATCTGGAAGGGATATTTAGAAAGTAGGGGAATGAATGAAAAAAATAGATCAGAATGTTTTGAGCTGTCGAGAAGTGAAGTCCAGTAGTAGACGGTAGTGTACGGAGAGTGAGAAAGCCGGTGTAGTCCCGTGAGTGTGGAGTATTTATCGTGGAACGAGAGGTAGGCCAGGTTGAGAGTAAAGAACCTTCTTGAGCCAAGAGTGTCCCGGTAGCTGATTGCAGTTTCGAAAAAGGTAGAACACAGCATCACGACAGAAGCAGGAACGAGAGCTATACGAGCTAGTTTTCAAAGGAGAACATTACTGAAAGCCAGGACGAGGTTTTGATCGCTGCCAAGGATAGCAGGAAACGGGTCTTGTGTGAAGACATTCTCAGTTCACCAGAAAAAGGTCAGTCTCATTTGTTTGGACATGAATGCATGGGTTTTTCGTATTAAATACCACATTATAAATTGAAGAACATAAACAATAATATCAGAAAAGCTTCATCAAACTTAAATAGAATTGTTGCTAATAAATCCTAATAGTTAAATGTTGATAAAAACTTTCAATTGGAAACAAAAAGGAAATAAGATTCCCATTTGTAAATGTTATGTTTAAGAATAATAAGATCTAGCAAATATTAAGCAGTGATTGCCATTTAAATAAAATAAACAATATTTTGATTACAATTGTAACCCGTATGTGTGTATTATTTTACTCTTTTCTTTCCTATCCCGATTAGGAACCATTGAGAAATACTGAGAAGCCACGTAAGTAAGTAATTAATTTTATAATTCGCCCTGAGATTGAAAACATATTGATATGTGATCTGGTTAATTAATTAAATTATTATTAATGCATTGATTAAATTAAATGACAAATAAGAATATTATCTCATATCAATAATCAAGATCACAACAGTATATTATTAAGAGTTTTCTCGCATTTAACTTTTGCGTAATAAGCCTCCACAGCTTTGTTGGTCTCTTTTTACGGAAACTGCGAACACATCGTGGGGCGTCCGCTGTATAAATTTTACACAAACAATTAAATGGGCACGGTTCATACGGGCAAAGAGTCGGTCATAAATTTTTACCTGACACATCCCGGTCTGCCAGTTTCCGGACTTGTTTGTGTTTGTGTGCATTTGACAGAAAGTGCTGATTCTACATAGTATTCAAATTTTTGTATGTGTTTTTTGCTAGGCGTGTATCATACGCTTTGCTATTCTGTTTTATTTCTTTGCACGTTTTAACAACTTTTCTAAAAATATGTATTAAATATAATATATCCAATATTAATTTAGTAAAAAGTGTTTGACTATAGATAACTGTACTCTATTTTTAATTCAAGAAGAGTAATTCAAGTTTCCCGCGCCGTAAAGCTTGTTTGTAATTGGTCCAAGCTCAGGCAAGTTTACTCCACTGTTATCAAATTTTGACACTAATGACATTTATAAAATGTTGACACCATTGGCATTTCATAGGAAATAATCAAAATAGAAAATATAAAAGATGACTCCATAAAATCATTATATCAAAAAAGGCTAGAACAGAAATAAAAATGGAGAGTATCGAAAATGAATGCAATGTAGAAACTAGCTGGAGAAAACTTAAAAAAAATTGCCCTTGGAACGAAGATAATAAACAAAAACAAAAAGTGGTCAAAGAAAACACCATGGTTTACACTAGAGATTAAACAAAAATTTCAGCAAAAAAAGAAAGCTTGCCTAAAATATAAGTCAGAAAAAACGAATGAATCATATGAAGACTATAAAAGAGTAAGAACTGAAACTCACCAATTGGCAAGAAAAATAAAAACAAATTACTGGGAAAGGTTCACAAAAGGACTAGAGATGGATTTCTACGTACAACAGAAACATGTATGGCGCTTCATAAGACAACAAAGAAGCGAAATAAAAGAACTGGTTGAAATACAACACATAAATGAGGATACATGGGTGGCCTTCCTGACAGAAATGTTTAAAAAAGAAAACAAAAAATCTTTACCAAATACGTTTAATATGATGATAAGACCGAAATCTCACAAGTAGATGTAAAACAAGGAATAAAAAATAGAAAGTCACCAGGGGAAGATCAAATACCAAATGAACTCTTAAAATATGGAGGTGATCACCTTGTACAGCAACTGCAACTTCTTATTCATAAAATAATCACCTCGAACAGAATACCAGAATGAATAGAGGAGAGCGATCATGCTGATGTTTTTCAAGAAAGGAGATAGGAAATACCCAAATAATTATTGAGCAATAAATCTTTTACATACAACACTCAAATTGATATCTAGAATTATAGCGACAAAAATAAACGAACGCATACTCTGAAGGGGAGCAGCAAAGATTTCGAACAGGAAGATCATGTACGGTTGCAGTTTTTGTAATAAGCTCACGGATGCACTTCTTTGCCGATGTTTTTGTTTCTCCATATTGTTTTATAGCGCAGGCAACCTGCGGCTCTGTTTGCTTTATTCACCTGATCTTCCACTTCTGTTTCGATGTTTCCGTAGCTAGATAGTGTGATGCTTAGATATTTAAACTCCATGACTTGTTCTATTATTTGACCCTCCAGCTCTAATTTACGCTTTATTAGATCTGCTGTTATAACCATGCATTTACTCTTTTTTGGGGAAATTAACATGTTAAATTTTCTAGCGGTTATATTAAATTCGTTCAGCATACGTTGTAAATCATCTGACTTTGAGTTGAGAGATTAGTATTGAGTCGTCTGCATAGCAGATTATTTTAAGTTGTTTTTCTCCCATTTGGTATCCTTTTTTTGTTCTCACTTTTTTTATTATTTCGTCCATGATCAAGTTGAACAACAGATGACTCAGGGAATCTCCCTGTCTTATCCCATTGTCAGCTTCAATTGGGTTAGTTAGTTCTTCATCTATTTTTACTCTGACCGTGTTGTTCTGGTAGATATTTTCGATCGTTTTAATTATTCTTAGAGGTACGTCTCTTGCGTACAATTAATGGATAACGTCCTTTAATTTATCCCTGTCAAATACCTTCTTAAGGTCCACGAAACATAAGTATGCCGGTTTGTTGAATTCTAATGATTTTTCTTGAACCTGCCTTATCATAAATATAGCGTCGGTGCATGATCTTCCCGAGCTAAAATCTTGTTTTTCTTCTGCTATGTTATAATTATACTCAGTTTGTTTGTTATCACTTTGGTCGTTAATTTTAGTGTTGTGTTTAATAAAGTTATAGATATAGAAGTTATTTAAAGCTATAGATAAAGTTATAGAAGTGTTGTTATAGATTTTGAGAAGGCGTTTGATAGAGTTGAACATGATAGGTTGTTTCAATATCTAGAAATGATTGGAATAGATGATAAAGATCTGAGACTTTTACAACATCTATATTGGAATCAAGAAGCTTCTATTCTGGTAGACGGCAAAGAAACAGACAAAATTTGCATTCAAAGAGGTGTCAGACAGGTTTGTGGCTTATCCCCAACTTTGTTTAACGTATACTCAGAAATAATTTTTAATGAAGCCTTGGAAGGACAATGTGGAGTTCGAATCGGGGGTGAAACTATTAACAACATCAGATATGCAGACGACACCGCGATCATGGCTGAAAACATCGAAGATCTTCAATTCCTTATAGATCGAGTCCTAGAGAATGCTCCAATAACGGACTTAACATAAATGCAACAAAGACAAAGTTACTTGTGGTTAGTAAACAAGACGTCGGCCCTATGCAACTAATTGTCAGTGATGAATCAATAACAAAAGTTAACCATTTTAAATACCTAGGATGTTGGATAAACGAGACACTAAATCCGGATGAAGAAATTAAAACTCATATAGAAATTGCAAGAGGAGCATTTATGAAACATAGATCTATTCTGAGCAACTCTCAGCTGAACTTACAACTAAGAATCAAGTTCCTAAAATGTTATGTGTATCCTGTATTACTATATGGATGTGAAACCTGGATCATGAAGGTTAACATAATGAACAAATTAGAAGCCTTTGAGATGTGGTCATATCGTAGAATGCTCAGAATATCTTGGGTTCAACGCATTTCTAACAGAGAAGTCTTAAACAGAGTAGGTCAAATCATACAGTGTTAGTGTAAACATGCAAATTTCACTCCATGACCAAATCTTGTGACAAATCATATGATATAATTATGTAATGTAAAGTCGACTTTAGTTATAATATAATCTGTCATAGATCTTTGTCCACTGGTATTATTGAATGTATATTTGTGTTAAAAAAGGTGTTGTTTATTCGAAGTTCATTATTCGTGCAGAATTATAATACTAATATTACTAATTACTAATATTTTAGAATTACCATTTATAATGATAAATTGTTTAACGATATTCCTTTACTCCATTCATGTACTATTTTCCCACCTATTCTCCATTAAGTGTCCATCGCGTTATTAAAACGAAAAACATCCAAATCTCATAACCCTTTGTCTTCATAAAATGAAAGTTACCCTCGACCAGGTAATTTGATATATAGCGTAAGTACGTGATAATCAACGTTTGGTGTTTGTCATGCGAATTGAGTTTTAGTTTATATATTGTAAAATATTGTGAAATTTTATGATTATAAAACCAGAAAGCGTACATGATACACAACATATTGTACGTAAATCAAATGAAAAAAGTACATTGCTTTTTGTTTATTGTGAAATGATAAGTAGGTTCCTTCACTATATATTTTATATTATACTATTTTTTGTTATTGTAGTGAATTAGTGAATTATTCCCTCTAGGGGAGTGCATATAGATTTTCACTTCGAAAAAAATCAAACAAGATTGTCCTTTTTGTAATTTCATTAAGAAATGTTTAATAAACAACATATCAAAAAGTTCTACTCGAGAAGTGGGTGCTTAATTTTTTATTAAACAAATGAACTGCAAAATTAGATGTTTTTTTTAAATAACTAAATTTTAGAGAAACAACTGACTGGACCATTAAAAAATGCAGAAAAATTAAAAAAACCTTATATAAAGATTTTTATAAAATTAAATCTATAGCTTCTATAATTTTTTTTATCTATAACGCTAAAGTCACCCTTCCTACAAACATTGGCGCATTGTAAGCTAGCGTTCGGCGAAGAGCACGGTTGAGTTATTTTAGTGTAATTCTTTAAGTAATGGATCAAATGAAATTTTACAAATGGGACATGAAAGAAGAGAAAATTTTCCGCCCGGTGTGGGCGGAAAATGAGACTTACATGAATTTTGTTTAAAAATGATTTAAAAATGTGTAACTAATACACTTTTACTTGTAAAACCCCCAGTGCGCAGATTAAAAGAGTCCAGGGGACCTAGGTCTGAAAAACTAATATTTTGAAGCTACAGCCTTTTGAAGTTATTGGATTCAGGTGTTCAGTGTACGCCAAGTGCCCTAATTCACAGATAAGTGAACGAAACATTTTTTTATTATTGAAAGAAAAGAGACTCCAGTTGCATATGAATCCAGAAAACCTGCGAAAATTCCTCAAAAACTGAAGAAGTGCGATACAAGATATGCTGTTAAAGCGACATTAAATTATCATGTTTTCATGAATGCGTCACACTTATACAATAGCAGCATAATTTGCAGTTCTACCTTATCTTTAGAAAACTACTGAACAGTGGCGGCTCTAGAGAGAGGTATAGGGGAATTTTCACAGTAACACGACCCAGAATTAAAGAAAAAATTGTTGAAACATAAAATATACAATAGCTGACATGAAACTTAAACTACAGCCAGACTAAATTAAATTCAGCCCAATAATCTCAATAGTTAGAAAAATTAAGAGAATTTATTGCACGCCAGCTATTATCTATGTCTTTTATGTTGTTTGGGTTTATATTTTTTACATCTTATAGTCGGTGTTTCATTGGAAGTCCCCTCCCCAACGAAACTGTTTAGATCCGCCACTGCTAATGAAGCGCGTTCAGAAAACTGGGCAACAACCATAACAAGTGCTGCTAGAGCCGCAAAAGACGTCTCACGTTTTCACGTGTTCAAAATTTAAATCTTATCTCAGCAAAGTAACAACAGCTTTGACTTAAAAAAATGCTAAATCATAATTTAAAAATGAAGAACCTCGGCACTGGCATTTGCTGCAGCAAGTATATCTTAAATATCTCGTTAATACATGTGCAGAATTTGTTTTAAGATTTCTTTAGAAAAAAATTATCAAGTAACAGGAGCTAATTGCAATATTTATTTTAAATTATGGTTCAGCGTTTTTTTTTTTGAAAATCAAAGGTGCTGTTGTTTTGCTGAGATCAGGTTTATATTCTACATACGAGAAACAGTGAGATGTCTTGTGCGGCTCTGGCAGCACTTGTTATGGTCGTTCCTCAGTTTTCTGAAGGCAGTGGCGGAACTAGACATTTGCTTTGGGGAGGAGGGAACTTCTAATGAAACACCAACTAAAAGACGTAAATAAAATAAACCCAAACTACATAAAAGACATAGTTATATAGATATTATAATAGCTTATATGAGTACAATCAGTTCCCTTAAGGTGATACAGTAGCGATCAACAGGTAGCCAAAACGCGTTCCAAGATTGCGGCTGTAGTTTTGAATATTTTTTTGAGATATTCGGCACACTTATTCATAATATAATAAAGAAAGGCGGTACAGAGCCCAATTTGAAAAATATATTAATATGTGGAAATTACTCTGTAATTAAATACAATATTAAAAAAACGAGCCTGTACCGCCATTAAGAAGAACAAAAAAATACACTTTCTTCAAATAAACTTTTTTATCCGATGCCTAGATTTTGTGTCATTTTGGAACTACTAATGAAATAAAAAATTTTAGTAGTTCCAAAATGACACAAAATCTAGGCATCGGATAAAAAAGTTTATTTGAAGAAAGTGTATTTTTTTGTTCTTCTTAATGGCGGTACAGGCTCGTTTTTTAATATTGTATTTAATTACAGAGTAATTTCCACATATTAACATATTTTTCAAATTGGGCTCTGTACCGCCATTCTTTATTATATTACGATAACGTGTGCCAAATATCTCGAAAAAATATTCAAAATTACAGCCGCAATCTTGGAACGCGTTTTCGCTACCTGTTGATCGCTACTGTTTTCTTTTAATAATTTTCCTAACTATCTAGTTTGTTCGGCTGAATTTAATTTAGTTTCTCTATAGTTTAAATTTCTTGGGAGCTAATGTAGTTTTTATGTCTCAACAATTTTTTCTTTAATTGGACCATGTTACAGGGGCAGTTCCCCTATTCTCCCGTAGATCCGCCACTGTTCAGTAGTTTTCTAAATATAAGGCGGAATTGCAGCTATGTTGGTACCTATTGGATACATGTAAAAATTTCATGAAAACATGATAATTCGCATGTTTCTCTCTATATGAAGCTACCCCGCGTGTGGGGTAGTTTCAGTGGCATTTACATATTATTTAATTCATGAGAGGAAATGAGACTGGCGTATTGTTGCATTTTTTAAAAACTTTTATTACTTTTTGATTACGATGTCATGTCACACCAGCAACAGGAGTAATTAGTTATCTACTATCAAACTCTAAAACTCTAAAAAAGGAAAGCTTTCACGCTTTTTATTTCACTCCCGTCCCGTAAATTTATTCCCTTGGGATCTTCCGGAAGATGGTTATAGCTCTGGAAAAGTATTCTGAATAAACACAGTGCTGATAATATTTAACTATAAATATCGCACCTCCGCTCAAACAGTGTCATAAGTCAAAAAAAAAACAAAATATCGAGAAAACGAGACGTTTGACAGTGCTAGAATTTTTCCGGTTTTAATTCAAAAACTGTTAAAATTAGAGCAATAACTCTTTTACTTAGTTATTTTTTTAAGTTGTGACACTATACAGATAAAATAACTAAAAATTTACGAAATATTATTTATTAAAAGTGGTTTTAGCACTACAGAATATATCATTATTATTATCTGGTTAACATATTTATAATTTTTAATTATTAGCTAACTCTAAATATAAGTCTCTCCTCCTCTATCCTTTATCCTTCGTAAGGATGTGGTGACGTTATGGTATTTGACGAATGGTTGCTATCCGTTCTTCTTTCTCCTGGGCACGGTGTGCTGCCTCAGACAGAGAGTAACCGGTGGCGCATTTTATTTGGTCTGACCATCGGAGTAGCGATCTTCCTCGAGTTCTTTTACCATCTACCTTGCCTTCAACCACCAACCTCTCCATGCCTTCTCTTCGTCTGGTAATGTGTCCAAAGTACCTCAATATATTTTGGTTGATGATGGTGGTAAGCCTAGTGTTGATGTCGAGTTCTGATAATATTGAGATATGTGTGTGATATGCTGTCTAGGGTATGCGCATCATTCTACGATATACCCACATTTCAAAGGCCATTATACGTCGTGAGTCGGACTTTTTAATGGTCCAAGTTTCTGAAGCATAGGTAGCGATAGGAAAGATAAACGTCCGTACCAGGCGCAGTTTCGTGTTCCTGGTTATGGCCGTATTTTTCCATATTTTAGTGAGTTTGACCGTTGCTGATCTGGCCATTGTAAGGCGTCGGCGTATTTCTTCTTCGCATCCACCATTGTTTGTGATAACAGAACCTAAGTAATTGAAACGGCTTACCACTTCAAACCCCGCTACGTTTCGTATTTCCGGCTGATTATTTCTAATTCGATCGATTATCATTACCTTGGTCTTCTGTACATTAATTTTAAGTCCATATTCACGACTAATAGTATCTATCTGTACATGATGTATTCAAGTTCATTTGTTGATGATGCTAGTACTAAAGTGTCGTCAGCATAGCGACGATTGCCGATTTTTCGGCCTCCGACTGATATTCCTCCTAGCCATCCGTCGAATACAATGCGCATGATGTGTTCGCTATATATATTGAATAATGTGGGAGAGATAATACATCCTTGACGAACACCGGCTTTTAGTTTAAAATTATCGGAGTATGTGTTGTTGACTCTTACGTTTGCTGTGTTGTTGATATACAGTTGTTTCAGCAGGTATATTAGATGTTCGGGGGTACCCATGTCTCTCAGTATTTCCCACATTTTATGCCACTTTACATTATCGAACGCTTTCGAGTAGTCAACGAAGCACAAATATGTTTCTAGATTAAATTCTCTAGATTTTTCTATAATTTGTCCGAGATTAAGAATTTGTTCTCGTGTGCCTCTTCCAGGGACAAATCCACATTGTTCTTGTGGGATCTGTGGTAAGAGTATTGATTTTAATCTCTCGTTAATTATAACGAGCGATCCACAATTATTGGGATCAAAGCTAGCCGTGCAAAAAATTACGTATGTCTTGTTTTAATCTGAATTTATATCATTGGTTTATCAATTAATTTTGATTAACATTATAAAACATAAAAAATCAGTCAAAGCCTAACACAGAACTTTAATCAGAAATAAAAAGAATTAACAAAATTATAAGTAACAATAATAAATAAAATCAAACAAACTACATAACCTAACTTTTCTTGTTAAGTTGACGTACACTGCAAAGTTGACGTAAACTGGAAAGTACATCTGAATTAAGAATAGACATGTACTGTAAGCTGTCTCTGTCGTTCAAAGCCACCTATGGTGACAATAATTTTGGATCACACGTTAGTTAGAAAGACTTTATTTGCGTGGGAGATCAGGGCTATAGTGCGGTAGTTACTACCATCAGTTGGTGAGCCTTTCTTATAAATGGGTATGAAAGTAAGCTTACACCAATCATCTGGCCATTTTCCTGTGTTCCAGATTCCATTACACAGTTTGAACATCACTTCAACTCCTATGTCTCCCATTTCTTTAAGTGCTTCCGCCGTGATTCCGTCTTCTTGAGATTTTCTAGTTTTCAATTTTTTTATTGCGGTTTCTATTTCCGATTTTAAAATATGTGGTTCCTTTTCGTCATTTATTTCTTCTGGATTCACGTCTTCATGGTCACTATGAAACAGCATTTCACAGTATTGTTTCCATGTCGCTGCTATACCCTCTGCATTGGTGAAGATCGTTCCCAAGTTATCTTTAATGACCTGCGTTTGTGGTTTAAATTCTTTAGTTAAGTATTTCACTTTGGCAAACAGTTCTCTAGATTCTTGACGGTCGGCGTGTTCTTCTAGTTGTTTGCATATTTCTTTAAAGCGATTTTTTTTGTCTCTTCTACTTGATGATTTTATGCGTCTGTTTACATCTGCTACCTTGTTTTCAGTTTCTGTTGGATTTGCAGCGTTGTTTCTAATATTTTTTCGTTCTTCTACTAGGTTCAGTGTCTCATCAGTCATCCAGTGTTTTTCTTTCCGTTGGGTTTCTTTGGGGTTTGTAATATTTATTGCGTCTATAACCCACGTCTTTGTATGTTCCCATGTTTGATTGGGATCGCCAGTAATGTTTGGTGTGTTACTATGTCTTAGTGTTTCTTTGTATTTTCCAGGCTCTTTAGGAATATATTTAATTGTTCTAGTTGTTTCAATTTTCTTACAAAATTTGATACGGAATTCGGATTGTAACAGTTTATGGTCTGTTCCGCAATCCGCCACTGGTTTTGTCTTTACGTTTACTTCCGAACTTTTCCATCGTTTGCTGACAAGAATATAATCTATTTGATTTTTATATCTTCCCCCTGGTGAAGTCCAAGTTGATAGTCTTCGCGGGTGATGTTTAAACATAGTGTTCATGATACTAAGTTCAGTGTCGATGACAAATTGTAATAGCCTTTCTCCTCTCTCATTTCGTTCGCCTATTCCAAACCCACCAACTGTTCCTTTCAGCAGCTCTTCTGATGTTGTTTTGCCTATTTCTGCGTTCCAGTCACCCAATATTATGACTGGCTCTTTTTTGAGTATGTTAGCGATGTTACTGTTTATTAACTGGTACATCTCTTCTACGTCTTCATCTGTCCCGTCGCATGTTGGCATATATACTTGTAGTACATGAACCTTTGTTGGCTGTCCATCAAGAGTAATTTTAATTAGGCGCTGATTTATTGGGAGATATTCATATACACATTTTGCGAGGTTCTTCCGTACCAGTATTGCTACGCCATTTTGACCAGTTTTATTGGCTCCCGACATGAATATTTTATAGTAGTTGGATTCCCAGTGTCCTTGGCCTTCCCAGTGTGTTTCTGAAACTCCACATATGTCTACTTTTTCTCTAGTAAGCTCTCGTTCTAAGATTGAAAATATTTATACATTTATAATTTATTTACTCTTTTTGGAGTACTTAGGAAATATTCTTGTTGGAACTTTACCATGCTGAGCAGATGGGACGCGCATTATTTAAAATTCCCTCATCTTACTGTTCATCTCGGCACCCGTATCGCTTATAATTTTTGAAAGCCGCGGAGGTAGTAACCAGAGAGATTTCCATCTGTTGTCAATCTGGTAGTATGGAGAACGATATATTTGTTGTCGGTTTCTGTACTATTACATTGAAAACCTAGTTTGTTTTTAGCAGACGTCGCTACGATATCCGCGAAATTTCGTTCATTGCAACGGATTGGGCATAAAAGCCCCGAAACCGGTATAGACTCTTCCTGCACTCTCCGATTGAACCAGAATATGGTACTGCTGCGTTTTTGGGTTGAAACGAAAATGAAAATGTTTATACATTTTTTGTTATTTTGTTAATTTGTCCAAAAAAGAGAAGAAAAGCTGTATATTCGTGATATTACGATTTATTAAAAAGTTCCTTGCCATTCTTCAAAACATAAAAAAAAATACAGCAGATGAGAAGGATAGAATATTATTAGTAATATTAAACAGTTACATTTTGTAAAATTCCTACATATGTATAAAAATAAGTACAGTAGAACCCCGCAAATCCGAACCCCGCAAATCCGAACCCCGCTAATCCGAACGTTCAGCACATGAAAGTGAAAAAAATTTTAAAATTCAAAACAAAAACTTAAAAACATGTTTATCTACTCTATGTCATATTATCTATAAGTTTTTAGTTTGTGAAAACTGTCATTATAGATAGTCATTATAGAAGGGTTTAAAGTGTGCGAGAAGTAACAATGTATTTTAAATGGGATTTACTTTTTCGCACTGTTTTTTGGCACACTTTAATATAATCAAATATCCTTACCTTTCGCGTTGTCATGGTGATGACATAATGAGCAATAAATTACAACAAAAGTTTTGACAGTTTTGTGGTTTGAAAGAAGTTAACATTTTTAAATGTCAAAGGTCTAAAAATTTTAGAATAGAAATGAATTCCAGTGACGAAGAGTTACAGTTTTTTTTATTTGTTTATCGTAGATAAAATATTGTATGAAACTGTGCGTGAAGTACATTTTGCGCACTTTGTGCGTTCGCAAAAAGCATACTTAACGAACTGTTTCATAAATAACTATTATTATACAGAGTAAAACCAGAAAATTGAACAATGTAGGATTAATAGGACTTTGACATTTAAAATTTCTTAAAAATAGATACGTATGGTTTGTTCAACAGTAAATAGTTTGAATTTAATTAGTGCGGTCGTAAATATTATTAAATTTATCTAACCTGGCCCATTGTTAAGACCCACCCGGAGCGATAAGCCACCGAGGTAGACAGAGTTGGTCTTTTGCAATTAACACTGACTAGACGGTACTCCCATAATAAAGCCTAAAATAAATTTTACCTGAAACCGGGCCTTTTATACTATTATCGGTTAATCCGGGCTATTTATAGTGGTAACTAATTGAACTTAACCATTTACTGTTTAACATACCATACTTTAATATGTAGTGCTTATACAGGTTAAACATAAACTTACTTTGGTTCTCTCGTATTCAACTTGAGTTCAAAATTATTGTCCACACTCTTAGGAGAACGTTTTGTGACTTAAAATCAACGACAATGAAAGCTTTGAATTACTAGTTAGGCTAAATATCGGATAATCCGAACTTTTCCGAATCCGAACAGGCTGTCCCCCCAATTAGTTCGGATTTGCGGGGTTCCACTGCATATTAAATATAAAATCAACACATGGTTTGTAGAAGTAAGGTTAAATATGAAAAACGGTTAAAATAATTTATATGGAAGGACAATATGTCGTAACAGTAAAATAAAAAACACCACAATTATGAACGTCTGTTGGAAAATAAGTAATTAACAAGGAGACATCTCCTTAAATAGGAATAATTGTTAAATTCTCACACCATATTTGAGGTAGGGATATCGATATTGACAGATACTGAGGGGCTTGACATTGACATGGAACGGGTCCCGAGCATAGAATATACATGTCTTGTGATATAATAATTAGATGTTCTATGACAAATGTACGAAGATATGCCTATAGAAAATAACGAATAAGGGCGCCAACTATTTTCTAACGAAAACCAGTAAAAACAATAAAATAAATTAAGAAATTAATTAATTAATTATTAAAGGAATTAGAATAAAATATTTTTTTTTGATTGGTCACCTCTTCTTATGGGGCTGGTGACTTCCAGGTACATCTTTAGCTGTGGAACAGTTTCTATGGCTGTTATGTAAGTAGATACCGTTTACTAAAGAAATTTTGTATTATGTCTTTTGATCGCATACTATCTTACCAGGATTCCATCGACCCTTGACTAGTTAAGGATTGATGGTAGTATATATATCAAATTATATACCAAGCCCTTTTCATCAGATTGGTCGCTCCCAATGATATAATATCTCATTTTACATGATATGGACTGTTGAGTTCAATACTAAACAGTTGTTGTTCTGAAGCTATTTCCTTGTGGCATTTTTTATGATTAATTATTTATATGGGAAATAAGCCACAATTAAAATGAAAAAAATAATTTTATTAACGTTTCGACGCCCAAATCGGGTGCCGTTGTCAAAATACAAAATATTACTAAAATAAACAAAAGTGTTGTTGCTAAGCAAAAAAATTCTTCTAATAATTTATTTAATCTCACTCATTTATATTGGCAATTCAAATATATATATTCAACACTAAACAGTTGCTTGGCTTTATTGTATGTGATTGAAACCAAGACAAAGTTGTTTTTCATGTTTTATATACAGAGTGGGCCAAATAAAAGGAGCCACCCCGATATTTGGCAGTATTTATTGGATTTTAAGAAAATAAAAAAACAGGTCAATTTTTGATCTAAGGGGGACACATTTTTACGGTACAAACATCTGTCATTTGTCAACTCCCTTCCTTCCACTTCCCCCACCCCTTATTTTTAAATAGGGAATAGGGGGCGTGTGCTAGCTCATTTGAAAGGATATTCAATTCTCTATTTAGTAATATCAACATTGACAAAAATTTATACAGGGTGTCCAAGAAAAATTATTTTAAATTAAATTAATTGACACAAAAAGAAGAATGTATGTAATTTATTTAACTCAGAATACATTCTACTGCTGATAAAAAACAGAAAACAATGTTTATTTGATAAATAAACACTGTTTGTTGCTTAAATTCAATATTCAACCTACCAAGAGGCAGATGGGTGGAAGCTTGAACATTAAAATTAAGCAAAAAGCAGTGTCTATTTATCAAAAAATATTTTTTTCTGCTTTCTGTCAGCAGTAGAATGTGTTCTGAGTTAAATAAATTACATACATTCTTCTTTTTGTGTCAATTAATTTAATTCAAAATAATTTTTCTTGGACACCCTGTATACATTTTTAAGTCGATGTTGATATTACTGAATAGAGAATTGAATAACCTTTCAAATGAGCTAGCACACGACCCCTATTCCCTATTTAAAAATAAGGGGTGGGGGAAGTGGAAGGGAGGGAGTTCACAAATGACAGATGTTTGTATCGTAAAAATGTGTCCCCCTTAGATCAAAAATTGACCTGTTTTTTTATTTTCTTAAAATCTAATAAATACTGCCAAATATCGGGGTGGCTCCTTTTATTTGGCCCACTCTGTATATGTGTACATGTCTCTCTTTTGTGTTTTTTAGCTTGTAGTTTGTATAGAGAAGACTTTTTGTACTGGGCCTGATGATGAGTCATATATTGTAAGACTCGAAACCGGTTGCCCCATGATTGCATAACAACTAATAAAAAATACAAACTAAAGATTGCGAGTATTGACTCAACTACCATATCCAATTGTAGAATAAAATAATTATTTGAATATAAAATAATAAAGATGTGACCTTTACAACGTTACAGCACGTTTTGTGTAGAATGAACCATTCTCTCAGAAATAACGCTTGAAATTAGGTTTTGTTATATTAAAGAAATAAACAAATTGTGGTTGACGTACTTGGCCATGGTGTTGTAGGCAACACAAATGCTTCTTTTTTGCTAATAGACTAAGAAAGCGAAAATTTACCGATTTTTGACTTCAATTCATTAATAACTCATTAATGTTAGAAAATCGACTGCAGGAAACATAATATAAGGTCTTGTTATAGAGGTCCATACTATACATACTCAACACAACTGCTGTTTGCTGGCTGGGTCTGTGCCACGAGAAAAATCTTATCTGTCTGTACTAACACTTCCTAATTCTTTATAGTTTCACCGTGTATAATTGTGAAACATATCGATTAATAGTTTAATTACCAGTTTAT
Organism: Diabrotica virgifera virgifera; assembly: GCF_917563875.1. NCBI lineage: Eukaryota > Metazoa > Arthropoda > Insecta > Coleoptera > Chrysomelidae > Diabrotica > Diabrotica virgifera. Next base: position 24,390,097 of record NC_065446.1, on the reverse strand, counting down.
TCAACTTCCTGCAAATTAAATGAATTACCAAATAGTGTTTCAATACCTGATGTCCACGTTTAAATTATATTTGTTAGCTTTTAAAGTACAAAGTTTTTGTTACTATGCTAGAGACATTCACATTTGTGCTGAGGTGTACATTATTGGTAAACTTAAAAATTATGGGACTCGGGCACTTTTAAGTGCAGTTTGTTATACAATTTTACCTAAACAACAACTGTAGTGAAAGGCCGGTCGTCCATTGGAAGCGTAGTCGCGGGATTCGTAGGTAGCGCGTATACGTCCGTGTATGTGCGATCATGCGACTGAGCGACTGGTATCATCCACTGCAGACGACTGTATACTACTTAGTTTGCGACTGTCAAACTTGTCATCATCAAAAGAAAGTGTATTTTTGTGAATATCATAAAATATTCATAGAAAGCATAGTTTGAAAGGAATAATTTATTACACAAATATGTATGTTATTTATTAACAACTTTAAAAAGGTTTGTACCTTTGTACAATGGCCTCCCCTTGAACGGGAATCGACTCTTCCATATATTGTTGGCGATTCAAATTTACACGAAATATTTACTATATTTTATCACTATTTAATTACATTTTTCACCAAATTAAAAAAAAACATTAGGTAATTTGTTAATAAAAATAATTTAAATATTTATATAACTTTATATTTACTTGGTTTAGATGTAAGACGTTTATAATTGTAAAAATTTCAAATAAAAATTCTTTCGAAAGTTTGTTAATCCTAAAACTATAAGAAGTATTCACTTCTGTCGGCACTCGCAAGTGCCACGGTCTATTTTTTTTTATTTTTCGTTTACATTGTAATTATATATTATAAAATAATAATATTAAAAACTCTTATCACTAGCACCTACTTCTTCTGCAACTTTCGACCACAATTTCCTTTGAACATCACGTGAATGATATCTTTTGTCTTTCACGTTTTGTCCCACAACGAAGACTTTTCATAAACGGCAGTAACCAGTTTTTCGTTATCAATTTCCATATCGAAATAAAACAATTATCGAAAATTAATACAATATCAAAAATACCTGCACAGATATTCATTGCAAACCATTGTAGCATCAACATGCGATTATGGTATGTTAAACAGTAAATGGTTAAGTTCAATTAGTTACCACTATAAACAGCCCGGATTAACCGATAATAGTATAAAAGGCCCGGTTTCAGGTAAAATTTATTTTAGGCTTTATTATGGGAGTACCGTCTAGTCAGTGTTAATTGCAAAAGACCAACTCTGTCTACCTCGGTGGCTTATCGCTCCGGGTGGGTCTTAACAATGGGCCAGGTGAGATAAATTTAATAATATTTACGACCGCACTAATTGAATTCAAACCATTTACTGTTGAACAAACCATACCAGCGACTAATCCCATTCTAGGGGATCGGTCACCAGTCGCTTGTGGTCGGCCGAGCCCGGTCGCTCAAAGTCGTTTGCAGTGGACGTTGTTTAGTTACATTTTATTTAGTGTAGGAAACAAAGGTTGAACCTTGCAAAATGGATACAAGTCAGGTTTTATTTTTTTTTCTGAAATATCAAGGGGTGCTTATTATAAGACTAACTTTTTCTGAAAAAATTTCGCCCCGGAACCCCCCTTTTCACCCCTTTAAAGGGGGTAATTTGTGGTTTTTGCGGAACGTAGCCCTTCCTGTACCTTTTACAAAAAATTTCTTTTACAGAAATATGAAGAGGATTATATTTTCTACGATTTATTTCCGGACAGCATATGTCTATCATCCACCGTTTAGCGGGGGTGGCGCCCCAAAGTTGACAAGTTTTTAAAAAAGATGTTTTTAAAAAATATATATTTTTCACTAACTGTAACGGAAATTAAGAAGAAATCCTGCGACAATTATTCACAAATAATTGATTAATTTTTTGGTATAGGCTTCACTTAAAGTAATTGCCCTTTTTTTAATTACAGGGTGTTACATTTTAAAAAACCTCTTTCTATAACATCTGAACCGTTTATGCTAGAGTAAAAAGACTTTCAGCGATTACCCATGTACTGGTGCTATTTACAAATTTGTATAATGCACCCCCATTTTTTTCCCGGAACCATCCCAAAAAAAGAAGAATTAATAAATAAAGTGATTTTCTTGGAATCCTTCAAACACAATGCCCTTTATTAATATGCTTCATATATCATTTTGTGCACGTTATTATTACCCATGCATGGACACCAAAAGCGATTTCCTAGTGCAACGCGTGTAGCCAAAAAAAAAAAAAATAAATAAAATGGGGCGTTGAAAATTTTCTTTTGTTTTTTGCTTTTTGATCCATATGGGCATATGCTTCATCAATAGTGCTTTTCAAAAATATATATGGTTATTGCAATATCCCTGCGGAAACCACCCCTATCCTTGAAAATATAATGCAGAAACTACCCCTATCCCTTGGCGAGCATGTTTTTACGAATTTCTCATTACCTATGCATAATTTTTAAACAAAACTTATACAAGGTTAAAGACCACTATTTACTCTAAAAATTAGGTCCTATTAATTTTTTTCGTATAAGCAACCGTTACGGCACAGTGGCGCCGTAAACCGCATATATGCTTTGGCGGGCTCCAGTTTTTGTTTTTTTTTCGTCATCTGTTCGTTTTATTGATAAAGTACTTATGTAAAATAAAACAACACAGTGCAACCTACAAATTATGACTTATGCACATTTTACAATCTTTGCACCCCAAAGCCACAGTGGTGGCCCAAAATCAATTTTTGCATATTTTCGCAACCTACACGCATTTTATTGCATTAATGCTACCTTAATAGCACAATATTTACCCTTAGGTGGTCGCTAAGCAGTGGCGGATCCAGGGAGGGGTGATGGGGATAATCACCTCCCCCCCGTCTCAAACCAAGTGATATATTCAAAGATTATAAAAATATTCATTTATTTTTATAGAAATTTAGCCAATTGGCACCCCCCTCTTAACGCTACTGGATCTGCCACTGTCGCTAAAGCATAAAAAGTACGCCATTTTATAAAATTAATAATATAAGTATTTCTATAAAAATAAATGAATATTTTTAGAATCTTCAAATTTAATATCACTTGGTTTGAGGGGGGGGGGGTGATCGCCCCCATCACCTCTCCCGGGACTCGCCACTGCTCAGCGACCACTTAAGGGTGAATATTGTGCTATTAAGGTAGCATTAATGCAATAAAATGCGTGTAGGTGGCGAAAATATGCAAAAATTGATTTTGGGCCACCCCTGTGGCTTTGGGGCGCAAATAATGTAAAATGTGCATAAGTCATAATTTGTAGGTTACACTATGTTGTTTTATTTTACATAAGTACTTTATCAATAAAACGAACAGATGACGAAAAACAAAACAAAAACTGGAGCCCGCCAAAGCATATATGAGGTTTACGGCGCCACTGTACCGTAACGGTTGCTTATACGAAAAAAATGAATAGGTCCTAATTTTTAGAGTAAATGGTGGTCTTTAACCTTGTATAAGTTTTGTTTAAAAAGAATGCATAGGTAATGAGAAAATTGTAAAAACATCCTCGCCAAGGGATAGGGCTTGTCTCTGCAGTATATTTTCAAGGATAGGGGTGGTTTCCGCAGGGATGTTGCAATAACCATATATATTTTTGAAAAGCACTATTGATGAAGCATATGCCGATATGAATCGAAAAACAAAAAACAAAAAAAAATTCAACCCCACATTATATTTATTTTTTTTTGGCTACAGGGGTTGCACTAGGAAATCGCTTTTGATGTCCATGCATGGGTAATAATAACGTGCACAAAATGATGTATGAAGCATATTAATAAAGGGCATTGTGTGTGAAGGATTCCAAGAAAATCACTTTATTTATTAATTCTTCTTTTTTTTGGGGTGGTTCCGGGAAAAAAATGGGGGTGCATTATACAAATTTGTAAATAGCACCAGTACATGGGTAATCGCTGAAAGTCTTTTTACTCTAGCATAAACGGTTCGTATCGTATAAAAAGGGGTTTTTTAAAATGTAACACCCTGTAATTAAAAATAGGGCAATTACCCTTAAGTTAAACCTATACCGAAAAATCAGTCACTTATTTGTTAATAATTGCCGCAGGATTTCTTCTTAATTTCCGTTACAGTTAGGGAAGAATGTATTTTTTTTTAAAAACTTTTTTTTTAAAAACTTGTCAACTTTGGGGCGCCACCCCCGCTAAACAGTGGATGATAGACATATGTTGTCGGGAATAAATCGTAGAAAATATAGTCCTCTTCATATTTCTGTAAAAAATAATTTTTGTAAAAGGTAAAGGAAGGGCTACGTTCCGCAAAAACCACAAATTACCCCCTTTAAAGGGGTGAAAAGGGGGGTTCCGGGGCGAAATTTTTTCAGAAAAAGTTAGTCTTATAATAAGCACCCCTTTGATATAACAGAAAAAAAAAATAAAACCGGACTTGTGTCCATTTTGCAAGGTTCAACCTCTGTTTCCTACACTAATTTGTTAGTTTTTCTGAAGCTATTTTCTTGTGGCATTTTTACAATTTTAACTATTTAGAATGGGAAATAAGCCACAATATTATTAAAAAATGATTTTTATTAACGTTAATAAAAATCATTTTTTAATAATATTGTGGCTTATTTCCCATTCTAATTTGTTAGGATTAGTCGCTTCTATACGAGTGTATACGCGCTATAGTCTGTTCGCTAAACTCAGACGCAACTTTCTAGATATTTTAGTCGGTAATTTTGCCAATTTTAGTAAAATTGGCAAAAAATAATTACTAAACAGTTAATAATCACTAAATAGTTAGTAATTTTGCAAATTTTTGCAAAGTTGGCAAAAAACAAAAAAATTATTGACTAAAATATCTAGCCAGTTGCGTCTGAGTTTAGCGAACCGACTATACCTTCGAGTCGCGCGACTACGCTTCCAATGGACGACCGGCCTTAATTTAGTAGTTGTCAATAAAACCATATTTTTTACTACACGACTTCCAACGTATTTCTCATCGTCGATCGAGAAGAAAAGGACACAGAGCTTTAGAAATCAATTTTAAAAATTCGAATTATTGTCCAACTAATTGATTCCAAAAATATCGACTGCGGGAAAGATAATATAGTGTTTTGTTGTAGAGGTCCATAATATGCCAAACAACTGATGTTTACTGGCCGGTTCTGTGTCACGCGAAAAATCTTGTTTCCCCGAACTAATGTATTTAATTGTATGACTTCAAACAGTAAATTAGAGCATTTATGATACACGACACGTTATTTAGATATGAGCTTTAGTCGGTTTGTCATATTTTATAAATAGATTAGATAAGTATACTTTATATTACCGCCATGTATGTATATGCCCCGTGTGGCTAGAAAACACAATGCAAATTTTCATAATATAAATTAGGTCATTTATTATTTTACACCAATCCGGTGGAGTGAAAAATTTATATAATTGTATATGACCACACGTTGGAAAATTAGTGTGTCACTAATTTTTCATTAGAGGAGAATTTTGACGCAGGTTGCACATCTACAAAATTAATTACTTAATTAATTTTACAGTGAAATTTATTTAGTGAAAATCTATTAATTTTCGAATTAAATATTGCAAAATAGAAGTTCAAATCAATATTACATATTCCACAATGTTATTTCTTGCAACAATGAGTATTGATGTATTCTTTTAGTTAAGCACAAAACCACATTAACCGCGAAGATATACAATAGGGATTAGTAGATATAATAACACAAGAAATATTACATAAATTATAATTATACAGGGTGGTTCATCTTATTCGCCTCGGTGTCCGTACGGAAAACCACTTGATATTTAAAAAAAATTTCACAGGAATATATAAGGCCATTAATACTACAATCTAAAAATAATGTGAATTATACAGGGTGCTCCAAAAAAGAGTGGTATATCAAAATTATATTTTTTCTTATGGAATGCCCTATATCTGATGACATTATTGAATTGACCTTAAAAAATAAGGTATACTTTCATAAGGGTTCCCTATATCTAAATACAGGGTGTTTTGATTTATTTCGATTTTTATAAAAATGTAAGGTTTTAGAAAAAAATAAATATCTACGAAGCTAAGAATCAGTAACAATTTTTTTCTTGGAACTTAATAATAGACTATATAGCATACTTAAGCAGATGCTTATTGCAACAAAATTTCTTACAGGATGGTCAAAATATGAGATTCTTCTATTAACCCGGCACCTGTCACGTGGCTTTGCAAGGCGTCAACTGCCACGTGGGGTCACAGCACCACTTAAAAATTTTCTGTGATCTACTTGTTTAAAAAACAAAATAATGTGTTGAGTAACACAAGAATATAAATAAACATGTTTTATTAACTTATTAGCCACTAATATGTTATAAAAGTTAAAATAAAATGAAAATGTGTTATAAGCAAATTAGCAAGTACCAAGCCATAATAAATGAAGTCAAGTAAAATATCTAAAAAAATTAAGATTTAGTGAGTATAGAGTGTATATTAATAATTTAAATCAGTTATTTCAATAAAAAATGTAAATTTGACCTGTTTATCAAAAATACGAAAAAAATTTAAAACTTAAAGTGCCAGATGATGACACCCCAATTCGACTTTAGAGCTATAAGTTCAGAATGACACTAAAGAACCACTTCAAACACTAACACATATATGCTATATAATATTATAGAAAGCTACTATGACGCACAGCTCGGTTATCAAACTTGAAATACCAAATATTTGATAAAAATATGTTATAGGGTGCTGGTAGCACCCCACGTGGCAGGTGCCGGGTTAACAAATTCAAGCTGTAATAACTTACTTATTTTAAATGTAACACCCTGTATTATACTAGTCTATCGCGTAGAAAATTTAATTAGTTTTCAATTCTTATTAGAGTTTCCTATACCTATCTCCCTTCATTTTTTAAATATTTAAAGATTTCCTAATTTGTAAGCTTTAAAAATTAGAATTAAGTACCTATGTCGTCGTTATGTACAACGTACAATATATCACGTGACATCACCAACACCGGCAATAAACTAAGACAAGATACTATCATTAATAAAATTTAGATTGTTATCATGTAATCACACAGAGTGTTGTATTATTTTAGTTGATTTTGGCCTACATGTGACACTGAATAATATGTTTATATTAAACTGCATACCCTATATTAGATGCCGTATTCTGGAAGATATTTAAATTAAATTTCATTCCGTATAAGTATTTTCCATATCCTAACCCAACGGTTATTAAGTAAAGTTAAGAACACCAATTTTTGTTTCAATCTTTGAATCGAAATGGTTACTTTGACGAAAACGAGCCTATTGTACAAAAATATGTAAAAGTGCGTTTTTACAGAATAACATGGGAATTTATAATTACAGAATAACATGTGTATTGAGAATGTTTACATGGAATTGAAGATATTTTAAATATCTTCCATTATAAAAAATAGAATAATGATTTTGTCATTTAAAATAAGAACACTATGTGTGATTAAATGATAAAAATGTGAATTTTATTAATGTAAGTATCTAGACTAAGATATTTAAGTATATTGCCGGTGTTGGTGATGTGTTGTACATAACCACGACATAACCATGACAATTAGGAAATCTTTAAATATTTAACAAATGAAGGGAGATAGGTATAGGAAACCCTAAAAAGAATTGAAATCTAAATAAATTTTCTACGCGATAGGTTAGTAAGATACAGGGTGTTCTATTTAAAATAAGTAAGTTATTACAGCTTAAATTTGTTAATAGAACAATTTTGACCACCCTGTAAGAAGATAGGTATAGAAAACCCTAATACAAATTGAAAGTTAAGTATATTTTCTACGCGATAGACTAGTAAGATACAGGGTGTCATATTTAAATTAAGTAAGTTATTACAGACCTAAGCGAATAAGATGAACCTCCCTGTATAAACGAAAGTTTTATTTTTAATAAAATTAAAAAGATATCAAAAATAAAACTTTATTGGGACCAATTTTCTGGTAGTTTTACCAATTTTGTTGGTTGTTGTTGGTTGGTTGTTGGTTGTTGTTTTGGTAATTTTTGTTGGAATTTTACCGCACAGGACAGGCGAGAAGTGAGATGCAACTTTTAGATCTCCCTCTGCCTTCTTTGCTCCGGCAATTCGTTGGTTTGTAAATTTTAGAAACCACGAATGTGTTACCAGAATGTTGATTCCAAACTTTCGCTTGCCTTAAGGAGATGTCGCCACTGCATCCATGTCATCATGTTATTTCGTTGTGAACCAATACTGGCAACCCAATTTTTAGTCAGTTCAGAGATAAGCATATATGCACTCTCTGACGACAACCTAAGAAGGTTTGAAACCGGTTAGGGTGCGTATGATGCTCTCTGAATTAACTGAAAAATATGACGGCTCTTGTTTCGTTTTACAACGAAATGATTATTTATTTAAAAATTATATAACTTTATGTCTTTTAGATAATTTAACACTGTTGACATTTCTTTGGTGAGAACTGTATCGAGATCATCATCTGTGATTCCGTGGGATCTTCTTTCTTCCTGAAATTGCGGACAGTCAAGCAGGATCTGTTTGACGGTCAAGCCTTGGTTTCCTCGAAAGCGACACCGACACACTGCGACCGTAACACTGCGATGAATTACGTCAGATTACGGTGAAAAATTCAAGGTTCTTCACTGCGGCAATGGAATGTGCAAAATCAGCAAGCGGTGGCTTCCAACGCATCCTTGAAAACCACCGCTATTATTTTGCGTGGTACAGTTTTTTATGACGTCATTCATCGCAGTAGTACGGTCGCACTCTGTCGGTGCCGCTTTCGAGAAAACCAAGGCTTCAGTGGATCGGAGCAGCTGGAGCAGATTGGTGGGTTATTTTTTTATAAAGTGTTTGTGTGTTAAGGCAGTACAGCCAATTCTTAGACGGTTAATATTAACTTGCATTCTTCTGCTGGAAGGATTATCCAGGACAGCATTTGATTTTGGGCACATTACATCTAATTTGGTACCTATTTTTTCTCAATGATTTTGCCATATATTAGTAGGTACAGTGGATTTTAACCAGGTTCTTCAGATCGGTGTAAGGATATGTTTTCAACTTTTTTGTGTGGTTTGAGCTCATTCTATTTTTGTTTTCCAGTTCATCTGCTTTTTCATTATCGTAAATACCTATTTTTGAAAATACCCAAATAAAGGCTGCATCCTTTCTTAATGCTCGAAATCTTTCTAGTTCATTTTGTATTGTTTCAATATAGGGTTTTGGGTATACATTTGTTTCAACCTCAGTAATGCATTTAAGGTGAAACAGTAGCGATCAACAGGTAGCGAAAACGCGTTCCAAGATTGCGGCTGTAATTTTGAATATTTTTTCGAGATATTTGGCACACGTATTCGTAATATAATAAAGAATGGCGGTACGGAGCCCAATTTGAAAAATATATTAATATGTGGAAATAATTCTGTAATTAAATACAATACTAAAAAAAACGAGCCTGTACCGCCATTAAGAAGAACAAAAAAATACACTTTCTTCAAATAAATTTTTTATCCGATGCCTAGATTTTGTGTCATTTTGGAACTATGTACTAATGAAATAAAAAATTTTAGTAGTTCCAAAATGACACAAAATCTAGGCATCGGACAAAAAATTTATTTGAAGAAAGTGTATTTTTTTGTTCTTCTTAATGGCGGTACAGTCCCGTTTTTTTAATATTGTATTTAATTACAGAGTAATTGCCACATATTAATATATTTTTCAAATTGGGCTCTGTACCGCCATTCTTTAATATACTACGCATACGTGTGCCAAATATCTCGAAAAATTATTCAAAATTACAGCCGCAATCTTGGAACGCGTTTTTGCTACCTGTTGATCGCTACTGTTTCCTCTTAATGAGTCTTTTACGACAATGCACTTAATCATTGTACTATTTTTGAAAACGATTAGGGCCCTAAAATAGTAGTGGTCTCGCCAGTGAGTATACTGCAGTTTTTAGGTATCGATAGGCTATAAGAATTTTCATTGTAGTAATAGGCAGCAACGTGGCCATTGAGAGTTTTAGAGGCGTCGGTAAAGATTTGCAAATAGTTAGGATAGTAATCTAGAATTTCCATGAATCCATGTTTAATGATTGTGGGATTTGTGGTTGATTTGGGATACTTTTTTAGCGTTAAGTCAATAAGTAATGGGTTGTTTGTCTACGGAGGAAAGTTTGCATTTATGTTTAGCAATACCTTGAGTTGATTCGTATCAAAAGTTGTGCGCTTTTTCTATCTATGAGGATTGATATTTAAAAACCTAGTTTTCTTATTTACCTACATTTGTGTGTTTTTTTTTATATAATTGTCTTAGTTAATAAAGATATTTATTATATTATGATTATAAAAGTATTTTCTTATAACATGTTATTCAGTGATTATTTTATATGGGAATAAACCACAATGAACTTAAATAAAAATTAGATTCTTATTATTTTTATTTTAAAGAATGTATTTATTTTTATTAAACGCTTTTATTTAGTTCAATAGTTTGCGTCAAATTTTTAGACGTTAATTTGGCTGCCTGTTCTTCAATAAAAATGAATGAAAATTTGCAGATATATGCATTCGCGGGAACAATACGCGAATAGTCAATAAATTTTTTTTCATGTTTATTAATTGTTTAAATAAAAAAAAAAAACGATTTTAATGGAAAACGTTTAAATTCTCTTGTTTTTTACAATGTAAAACTTGAAACTTTTACGGATTGTATAGCTAATGATATGAACAATACATAATTCCACTTTTTACGATAATTGTTTACCTTATGCTTCATTAATAAACAATAAAGTTTCAAATTTTTTGCCGACTCCGACTACTTTTCAGGTTAGTACATCATATGTTTTATACATCTTTTAATAAACATGACGATATATATTAATGTTTGAAAAGTGTAAGACTAAAAAGTAAAAAATAAAAAAATATGAAAAAAAAATTTAAGAAACGCTTTTCTTTAGTTACGAATGACTAAAATTAAAAATATTATAAAAAAATCAACTAAAAAGCAAAAAATAAAAAAAATTGAAAAAATCTAACACATTCGTTACAGAAAAGCGTGGGGCGAAAACCGTTTATTCGATGAAGACGCGCCACGCTTTTCTTTGACGGATGTGTTAAATTTTTTCAATTTTTTTTTATTTTTTGCTTTTTAGTTGAGTTTTTTATAATATTTTAGCGTTTAAAGAAAAGCGTTTCTTAAAAATTTTTTTTCATATTTTTTTTAATTCTGAAATCGCTTTTAAAAAGTTATCAAAGTAAAAATTGTAAACCTGTAAAAATATTGAACCACATTATTTAAACTAAAGCCTTCTTTCATTGCGTCACTAACTTTGACGTCATATAGGATTTTAAGAATCATTCGTCGCAGATCATTACATCACATTTTAGATAAATCTGGCAGTTGCCAAAATAGTAATTAGCCAAAAGTCAAAAATAAATCTGTATTCCTGCATACAGTTGAGTCCGCGAATCTTTACCCGTGCGTCGTCATTACAAGCATACGAAATAAGTCTATGATAAGTCGGAAATTGAAATTTATTAACGCAACAACAAGTGACAATAAAAGTGACTTGCTGTTGCGTTTAGTAAATTTCAATTTCCGACTTATCATCGACTTATTTCGTATGCTTTAAAAGACTAAAGCATCGACGCACGGGTAAAGATTCGCGGACTCAACTGTATATTATGCAGTCATAAATAAAATCGTCTGGTCTGAAAGTAATCCGTAATATTTGAAAAAAGCTTATCATGATAGCAAAGAAAAATCATATTTTTTTTCCTTTCTACTGTAAGATCCATTAAATCATTTCACCATTAAATGGAACATTTTCTCTGCCTTTGAAGAGCTCCTAAGGAAACATCATTACTAAAAACCACAAACCTTCCTTCATAGCTATTAAAAATAAAAGGATTTTATCTAACCCCCACATCGGCTCTCAGAGCACAACTCTCAACTTCACACGTTCAGTATTATAGTTGGTGTATTCTTTCAACAGGCGCATTATACAAAAGAAGTTCCCTGAAAGATTACGTCCTTAACGGCGTCCTTAACACCAAAATCTGCGATGTAGAGGTAACGTTAACTCTGGCCAAGAAATATAAAGAAAAAGAAATGTCAGAAAAATATCATTAATTGAAATTTATGTGGGGGTTTGACGAAAAAAGAGGCTTTATTCACGGCTTTTCAGGGATGGAGTCAGCCTTTTGATACCGGCTATCTTCGATACACACATATTACACATACACCTACAGTCCGTACATTATAGATACCCTTGAACGTCATTATCTACGTCAGAGATCTAAGTTGACATTGCTGCCAATTACAAAAATTCTGGAATTTATTTAAAATCAAATATATCACATATGTAATTATTGCGAAATGTTCTAACGCATTAAATTGTCTGTGACAGAAAAAAAGGCACGTCGGTGATTACAGTCATTTATAACATTTATTCTAGTTGTCGATAAATGGCGCTATAATTGAAAAACATTATTTACCAAGTATATAATATATCTACGAATATAATCTGTACAATTTATAAGACTATACAGATCAAAGAAAATGCCATTTTATAAATGCAATAAACACAATTGATTTGTTTTTATGCCAAGTTGCAAATAAAATGTGACAACTGTCAGATTTAACTAAAATGTTATGTTAGAATAAATGTTATAAATGTGTATTATCACGGACTTACTTTTTTTTCTATCATTTGTGACGAACTGAAAAATGCTCATGAAAAGGACCATACCAATTTATGCCGAAATGTCACCTTTGTTCGATCGCAGTTAGAGTGTAATCCGAACAAGTTTCCTTTATAAAAATACTTTATATTCCACTTATACAAATTAAATGAAACAAGTTAGGGTATGTTTCTTTAAATATACATTAATATAAATCTTTCAATATTATTTCTACGTGTATATAATAAAATATGTCTAGTGGCTGTAATTCTAGTATACTCAGCTAAACGATTCTAAAAAAGAACACAACTACGACTTAAATGTTTCGTGTTGGTATCATGTGACGCCACGTGCTATGACGTGGATGACGTGCAGCGGTATCTATATTGTTCGGACTGTACATATAAGTACACAGATATAAAGTGTGTCGCATTTAAGATGAAGACACCCCTATGTTTCGGCTATCAAAATAAATATTGATTTTAATTTTTGCACAGTCATAAAGTTGAAAGTTTGCAGTTGGTGATACTCAACTGAAATTTAAATGTAATACATATACTGCGAATCAACATACAGGGAAATTTTTGATATATTGCTTCGTGTTAGAGATATCGGAAAAAGTTATTTGTAAAAGTTTTGTCAAATATTATTCTTACCGCACATGCCACATTTCATGATAATATTCGCATTCTTGGTTTTTTTATTATTGTGGTCAATACATTTTGGTCTATTGGAACATTCGAGTCTTCTAGTAGTTCACCTGATTCCAAATCAGTTCTAATAGCCTACTTATACTACAGGTCAAATTTTTTGCGTCATGTTTTTAAAGTTCAGACGGTATGCCATTTGTTCCAGGAGCTTTGTTTTCTTTCAATTTTGTATTGCTTTGACTTTTTCTTCCTCTTTTGGGATGTTATCTCTCTCTATTTCGTCGCCCATGTCTTCGAGCTGTATTTCCGCTTCTTCCAACCTCATCTTACTTCATAAATTTAGTCTACCCTCAAAATTTTCTACCCACCTTTCTAGTGTCTCGTCCTGATCACCAATTATTTTTCCTGGTCTGTTTCTAACTGTTGATAGTATAGGTTTGAATTCCTTTCTGGTCTGGTTAATCTTCTTGTAGAATTGTCGTGTTTCCATTTGTGTGTTATACTTCTCTAGTTCTTTCAGTTGGTTTTCTATATGCTATTTTTTTCCTTTTAGTACTCGTTTTTCGTCTCGTTTCAGCTGCCTATACTCTTCTTCTACTTGTCTCGTTCTTCGTGCTTGGAGCCTTGCACAGGCAAGATTTTTGAAGTTATACTTCTTTAGGCGCGATTGAGAGTAAAATTTCATAATACTGCGCGCATGCGCATACAGACAGTATGGCGTTTAGTTGCTAAATCTTTCAAGATATATACAGTCCGTCTAATTTACTTACCGTTGCACGTCATTATCTATGCCAGAGATCTAAGTTGACATAGTTGCCAAAGTATAAAAAAATCCTGAATCCATTTTAAATCAATTAGATCACATAATTATTGTAAACGTGGATTATACAACAAAACAAATTAATAGTCAATGTAAATAAATAAAAACTTAAGAAATAGAGAACAAGAATTAAGTTATAATCATTTTGAGATTTGCAGTGCAAGCGTTTTTGCACTGCTTTGTTAATAATTATTAAAAAACGGCTCCGAACTCTTGGGAGAAGCCGGTAGGTTTCTTTGTATATGTCTACAATAACAACTAAAAAAGTTGTCAGATACCTCGATTATTCCAAGTCGTGATATAATTAGGTGAAATTTATATTTTTATAGTAGAGAATCTTTTTATAATAAAGTAAATAATAAAAACAGTAAATATAATAGAACAGATACTTATAGTAAAGAATATAAACAAATATGAAGTGTCATCACCGCAACTGTCAAATAAATGTTACCAATTTATTCTAAAATGTCACCTTCGTTCGACTACAGTTACAGTGTGTTCCGAACAAATGTGCTTCATAAAAACGCTTTATAATCCATTTATACAAATTAAATAAAACATATTATTGTGTATTTCTTTAGGTTAACATTAATAGAAATCTTCAAATATTATTTCTACGCGTATATAATAAAATATGTCTAGTGGCTGTAATTCCAGTGTACTCGGCAAGATGATTCTAGAAAAGAACACACCTACCGCCAAATATTTCGTGTTGGTATCATGCGACATCACAGGCTATGACGCGAATGACGTGCAACGGTTAGTAAATTAGACGAATTATATAAATATATCAGTGCAAGAAAAGGTGTGAAAAGAATATATTAGTGTTTTTAGTAAATATATTTATTATAATTTTTGTATCTTTGGATTTGTCTTCCTCAGGAGTAAGATAAGTATTATTAAAACATTTTATTGTATATTTATTATACTTCACTTTGTCTGTTTGTTACCGTGAATTGTCATTAGATACGTCCGAACCGATACAGACACAGTCCTTGTAGCGTATTTGGTATAGCATTCGGCCAGAGATCGAGAGGTCTTGAGTTCGAGTCCGGAGCAATCCTATAATTTTTTTTGTATTTTTTTTAAAGCGGTAAGCACAAAACTAGTTTGGTGTTTAAAAAAAAATTAAAACAAACTGTTTAAAGTATATTTATTTCTAAAAAATCATATAATAGAAGTATAATTCTTACGTGCGTAAAAAGTACACGCACATTCTTTTTATTTGTGTTGCTTGTGAATATTCTTCATCGTACTAGTCCGACCCAATTTTTTCACGCTTTTGCCTTCCAATCACCTAAGTTGCTACCTCTTTCAGTATCGATCTGCACCGCCTCCAACAGTTATCAACATCTTCAACTATATTACCTGTACAGTCATCTAGCTTAGATTGTTCCAGACTTTCCTTGAATTTCTTGGCTGTCGTAGTCTTTTTAACGCTTCTACGTTAAACCTTTCCTTTTTAACTCCTCAAGTTTTCTTTGCATTGGAGTTTCTAGCTCTTATTCTTGTTTGGACTGACAGTGGCCCTAGTCTATGTTTACCCCGCGTCTTGCACGTACGTATATTATGTTGCTGAAGTAATCGATTTGATTTAATTTATGCCCATCAGGTCTTCCCCATGTTCCCTTGTGGCTTGTCTCCATCTTCAATTGTGCATAAAGAATGTGCTGGCAAAGACCACGTTCATTAAGGCGGCTAGGTGTATCAGTCGAGTTCCGTTGTTGTTCTTTCTTCATGTAAACTATGGTTTCCAATGGTTGGCGTATATTCTCTCTCCTTAACTATCTTTGCGTTAAAATCTTCTATTACTAACATTACGTAATTTCTAGGACAGCCTTGTATTATGTTTTCTAGTTGTTCGTAGAATTCTTCTATTTCTCCGTCCGACTTCTTCTCAATTGATGCATGAGCATTTATTATTGAATATTTAAGGAATTTGCCTCTGATTCTTATTTCGCATAGTCTTTCGTTGATAGGCTGGAAGGAAGTCTATTATAAGGTGTTTCCCTCTTTTATTTACTATGAAGCTCGTTCCTAATTTAGGTTGTGTTCCTAATTTTCAAAACTGGTCATTCTCACGCATCTCATTTCCTGAAATGCAATTATATCGCTTTGATATATTTCTAAATTGCTAGTAGTCCAAGAACCGAAGCTTTCCGCCTCACAATTTTTACAGAATGGATCGATTTGCTTGAAAATTTGAGAATAAGTAGTGGATAGTCAAAGGATCAAAATCTATATGATGCCGAAAGGCGCTTTTACCATGGGGGCGGTTGCCACCCCATCTCGGGGGTGGAAATTTTTTATTACCTATATTTTGACCGCAAACATGATAAAAACGTTCATTCTAAGCAAAAAATATTTTATACATTTTTTTCATAAAGTTAATAGTTTTAAAGTGTTAGTTTTATATCGAAAAAAAAAAGCGTTTAAAAATAAATGTTTTTCGATAATACTGACTCATTTACGATTCACTCAATTTTTTCCGTAGAAAAAATTTTTTCAAACCAATTTCTTGGGAATTGAATAACCTACAATTTCATATTTAAACATTTTTCGTATCTCTGATGCTAATCTTTCTATTCTGAAGAAAATTGCATTTTTTACCAAACTACAAAAATTTGTTATTCGCTTTTAACTCCAGTTTTTTAAAAACTAATCATTCTAAGCAAGTCAAACTTCTAGAATCTATTATTAATACATAAATAAAAAATAATGAATAAGGTTAATGACTAAAAACACCGCTAACATACATTATTAGGCTTCCAATTGGGTTTCTTTTTTTTTTTTCAAAAATGTATATTGATTTTTTAACCATAACTTTTTTATTTTTGTATCTTAGAAAGTTTGGTAAATAAGAATTTTGTAGGATTTCACAAGATCTATAAGCCTATTAATAATAAATTTTTTTAAAATGATTAGTCGCAAAAAAGGGTGACTTTGAAAGGGTTGGTAAAGGTGGTTTTTGCATGTTATTACAAGTTTTAATTGTCAACGTCTCACTCAATTTTAGTCGTAGAAAAAATTTTTTCAAACCAGGTTCTTGGGAATTAAATATGCTACAATTTCATATTTAAACATTTTTTCATATCTCTGATGCTATTCTTTCTATTCTGAAGATAAAGCCATTTTTTTCCAAACTACAAAAATTCGTCATTCGCTTTTAAATCCATTTTTTTTATAAACTAATCATTCTAAACCGGTCAAACTTCTAGAACCTATTAATAATTCATAAATAAAGAAGACCAAATAAGGTCAATGACTAATTTTAATTAGGGTGGT
Organism: Diabrotica virgifera virgifera; assembly: GCF_917563875.1. NCBI lineage: Eukaryota > Metazoa > Arthropoda > Insecta > Coleoptera > Chrysomelidae > Diabrotica > Diabrotica virgifera. The sequence continues at coordinate 24,372,630 of NC_065446.1, read as the reverse complement.
TATTAGGAGGTTGCTTCCGCTCACATTTTTGCTGAAAAAAATAGGAACTGACAGTATTTTCATTATAAGTCACTTAATTTTTAAGCTAGAGACATTTGTTTATTTCTGGAGATAGATATTTTTAAATACTTTAAATTAGTTTAGTTATCCTCGAAAAATGCATAGTTTCCCGTCTTTTGATTTTGAAACTACAATATTTAGTATTTGACGAAGAAAAGCTAGCATATAATAAAGTATAGCTCGATTACTGTTGGTCTTAAAGAATATTAAAAAAGACGGTTTTGTTTATTTTTTTAAAACATACATTTTTGTTACGTAAAGTTGTTTTGATAAAACGAAAACTTTTGGAGTTACATAAAACTTATTAAAAACATTGATTTTTTTGATATAAAACTAACACTTTCGATAGCGAATAAATCGAAAACTATTAATTTTATCAAAAAAATGTATAGAACGTTTTCTGCTTAGAATGAATGCTTTCACCAACTTTTGTGGTCAAAATATAATAAAAAATGTGGTGGCAACCACCCCATGGTAAAAGCGCCTTTTGGCATCATATAGATTTTGATCCTTGGACTATCCACTACTTATTCTCAAATTTTCAAGCAAATCGATCCATTCTGTAAAAATTGCGAGGTTTTGTCCTATTTTAAGCTACATTACTTGGACTATAGTAAGCGTCTGTAAGGCTCCAGGGGTCAGAGCACGCAAAATAGAATTCTATTTTAGTGACGTCACGTTGCCTAGCAACCGTCGATTCTTGCATTGTGAAATTCGATATTGTGACGTCAGCAAAATAGAATTCAATTTGGCGTGCTATCACTACTGGTCTTTAAAGCGATCTTACATTCCACGTGAATAAACCTATATCTTTGTCCTTTTTCGGGGCAAGTCATCGTCTAGATTTCAGTCCGGAAACTTCTCCTTGAATACTCGTAATAATTTTTTTATGGTGTCAAGATGTTTACCCTACGCCCAACCTCCAACCTGGAGGACCAGCATTTCTATCAGGGTTTGTTCCTTTTTGTCCGAGGGGAGTATTTTATTTCCTCCTTCCCGCCGGCTAGGTGAGGGCATTCCCTATCAGCCACCTAGCGACGCGCCCCATGGAGGAGCTGACAAAACCCTCACGGGTCTGTCACTTATCACTTATCAATTTATCAATTTTTGGATACAACTTTTTTTCTGGAAATCTAGATTAAACTACATAAAATACAAGGAAACATCCTTTTTATAATTATTCAAATATAAAAACACGTAAAATATTAAAACTATTGGCTTCATTATACTTTAGGAAAAAAGCTTAATCCGGATCTGTCTAAGTAGTACAACAAATATCATTATTTGAGATATGTAAAATAATTAAGATCAAGGTTGTGTACGCTCCGCCGCTAAAAATTTCAAATATATGCTTAATATTGAAATATATAAGGATTGTTTATTTTTCTTTGGCTTCCTGTAGAATAAAATATTATATTACAATATTAAAAGACAATCAAAATATCAAGTTTCCAGTGCTCTAAATCAACACGTAAATATGAAAAGGTGAATATTCAACCTCTTTGTAGCAAACACTATAATTGGAGATACAGCAGAAATGTTGAATAAAAATATAAATATGCTGATGAAAAGGCTGCAAGTGTTGGTCTATGATGTATTATGAAAAAAGGTCAATACTCACTATCTTATTTTTATTGATAATAATAGATGTTATAGAACGCGACTGGTTTCGGAGCTTACAATATATGCTCCATCCTCAGGCCCAGTAGTTTTTGAAGTTATTCTTCTTTGGGCGCGATGCGATTGAGAGTAAAATTTCATAAATCTGCGCGCATGCGCACACAGACAGTAATAGTTCGTTGCTAATCTTTCAAGATAGTTATGTATGTATCTGTATCAGCGCAAATAAGTCATTAAAAATATATTAGTGTTTTTAGTAAATGTATTATTTATTATAAGTTTTGGATTTGTCTTTCTCTGTAGTAAGATAATAAAATATTATGTAGGTATAACATTTTTATATTTCTATTTGTCACCGTGTTGTGTCTTATATGTCATATCCGAAACTTACGTGTCAATTAAAGAAGCTCGGTGGCGTAGTTGGTAGAGCGTTGGGTCAGTGATTGGAAGGTTGCACCGGTCGCGGGTTCCAATCCTGGATGATTCATATTTTTTTAATTTTTGGTTGTTTTAATAAAAATTTTTTGAAAGTGGAAGATAAGAAAGTTAGTTTAATATTTAAATACAATACAAATAATCTGTTAAGTATATTTACTTCATTGAAATTATATAATAGAAGAATAACTCCTTACGTGCGTACAAAGTACACACATATTCTTTTTTTTTTAAACAATACTTGTAAGAAGTTTTTCGCTAATATCATAGGTACTGTCTGAGAGGACGTTATCTATTTAAGTGAGAAGATGCGTTGATTTTTATGTGTGTGTAGTACATATTTTGATGTAATGAAACTCATGGAATTGATGTTGAATAATTTTATTAGTTATTTAATTTAGGACATTTTTTAATGTTCAGCGGAAAACTTCTCACAACTGATATCTTTTAGTATTGTAAAAAAAAGCAAATTCTTTACTGGGACTGAGGATGGAGCATAATATAGTGTAAGCTCCGAAACCGGTCGCTTAATATAACATCTATAATCAATAAAAATAAGATTGTAATTATTGACCTTTTTGACTAGTGGTTGTCTGTATCTCGAAACTATTCTACAATTATTCATATCTTGTTCTATAGCCCCCACCTCGATACAATCAAATGCCTTTTCATAGTCTACGAAGGCAAGGAATACGGGTAGTGGGTACTTATTTGCCTTCTCTATTAATGTTCTCATTGTCAGCATGGTTTGATATCTTTGCGGAAACCAGCCTGTTCAACCGGTTGGTAATTATCCATTTTTTAATTCAACCGATTGTTAATGATTTTAATTTATTAATGTTTTGTAATTTGCGAGCGATTTTCGAAGTGATAATTTAAATTTCAAATAAATTTAATTTCAAACTATTGTGACTTATTCCCAACTAACAGTAAATTTCATTTGATAAAAATTATTTTTACTGATATTCTTTTTAAGTAGGAAAATTTAAATGTTTTACCTAAATCGGGCTGTTGGTTTTAATATTTTAAGCGATTATGTACAAAACGGCACCAAGGCCAATGTTTATTAATAGTCTGAAAACTTTACCAGCAGCTCTGCAAGGCACAAAAACTTTATATCGAGTATAAAGGACGTGGATATGACCTCAACTCCGTCCCTACAAAGACAAATTGCCTCTGATAGAGCACCTATGTAGACTTTGAAGTGGCAGCGTGTTAATTAGTCAAGTTTTCGTTATACGCGTCTCACGTTTTGTTTCTAAGTACAATAAATCTACCCTTTACAAATAACTATACCTATGTATATACGTGGCCACTGCGTTATTGTCAATTCTACTCTTTTGTTCTGTAAATGGCAATGCAATTTATATTACAAGAATATAAAGTGCACAGAGACAACCATAAAATTATACAGTGTGGAAGACACTTATGGAATGAAAGGATTGGTGTCCTTGTTTTAAAGAATTATAAGAAAAGCCGAGTCCCGTCGATTCTTATATACAGTGCTAGTCAAAAGTCCGGTCCCCCTCTTATCTTTTGAACGGTTATACTTATAATAGTGAAATTTGAAGAAGACAAATAAACAGACGTAGACTTCTCAACTAGTCAAAACAGGTGACGCAATAATGACAGATGACGTTGCAGTGCCACTGTGACAGATAATTTTAAATGGGACCTTATGGCAAGTGGTACCTCGTTTGAAAGGTATTGAAAATACCTATCGTACTAATTATGTGTGGGTTTAAGTTGATTTTGGTGAATAAATTGAACAAATATAAAATAGTAGTTTTACATTTAATTAATTAAAAATCAATCATCCGCCTTTGATTACTTGTCAAAAAGGTGACGTTGACGTAAACATAACTAGAAAATTGAAAAACGTCAACTTTTTTGACAAGTAATAATAGGCGGACGTTTGAATTTTTATTAATTAAATGTCAAACTAGAATTTTAGTATTTATTTAATTTATTCATCAAAATCAGCTTACACTCAAACAAAACTAGTATGATTGAATATGTATATTGAAATTGTAGTCTCTCATTTAATTAATAAATATTTTAATGTCCGCCTTTGGTTATTTGTCAAAAAATGTTTACCTAAAGTGACGTTGACGTAAAAACAATTGGAAAATTGAAAAACGTCAACTTTTTGACAACTATCCAGAGGAGGACGTTTGAATATTTATTAATTAAATGCGAAACTACAATTTTAGCATTTATTTTAAATATTCAACTAAATGAGCTTAAACTCAAATAAAATTAGTTTGATTGAATAGGTATTTTTAATGCCTTTCAAACGAAGTATCATTTTTATATTATCGGTCACACTGGCGCTGTAACGTCATTTTTCATTATTACGTCACATGTCATGAATAGTTGAGAATTCAAACTCCCTTCAAATTTCACTATTATAAGTATAAATGTTCAAAAGGTAAGGGGGGGGGGCGGATTTTGACTAGCACTGTATAAAAACATAAATTTAAACGTACACAATAACTTCTCATTTTTTTTCTTGGTTTTCTGGCTGCAGCAGACATGTTCTCCCTCCTATCTTAAGAGCTGATTTAATCCCTACTTGTATCTTTAAAGTTTCCTCTATCATTTTTCCCATAGCCAATTTTATGTTAATTGTTTACGTTATGCTTCATAAATCAACAATAAAGCTCCAATTTTTTTTAAACATGACGATATGTTTTAATTTTTGAAAATGTAAGCCTAAAATAAAAAAATAAAAAAATATGAAAAAAAAAAAAAATTTAATAAACCATTTTCTTTAGTTACGGGTGGCTATATAAAATTAACTGTTGTTCTGAAGCTATTTCCTTGTGGCATTTTTATAATCAACTATTTTTAATGGGAATAAGCCACAATTTTACCAAAAAAATATTTTTATTAACGTTTCGAAGCCCAAATCGTGTTTCGTTGTCAAAATACAAAATACTAATAAAATAAACAAAAATGTTGTTGCTAAGTAAAAAAATTCATCTAATAATTTATTTAATCTGACTCATTTATATTGGCAATTCAGTCGTATATTATACATTTTAAAGTAGAAGACTTTAAAAGGATATCGCCAATATTTATTAGTTGAGTTCCTAGGACGACTTTACTAAAATATAGTTCATTCGATTACATGAAATCAATCCCAACTCAAGAATATCCGTCACAAAAAAATCATAGCATGTGATCTGTCTTTAAAAAGACAACCAAATGCAACGATGACAGTGAAATTCTCGCGTTAGAGATTCCATAGTAAATCACAAGGGAAAACCAGAAAAAAAAATGAAACCAATTGTGTCGCAAATTCCTCGGTAGAATGCAGTAGGATGTGGTTACCCATACTGAAAGAGGAAGTCAATAGAAAGAAAATACCACGATTAGTAAGTCATTAACATATCGAGTTAGTACAAATTGTATATTTTAGTATTACTTATTTTATATCCATGTATTATTAATACTATTTAAAATTTAAACATATTAAAGTCAGAATTTGGTATTAGTCTTTTGAAAGTAAATTAAATGTAAGACCAAATACTTACGATGTCGGGATAGTATCACGAGGTTTTTTTCCTGGTTTTCCCTCGTGATTTACTATGGAATCTCTAACGCGAGAATTTTACTGTCATCGTTGCATTTGGTTGTCTTTTTAAAGACAGATCACATGCTATGATTTTTTTGTGACGGATATTCTTGAGTTGGGATTGATTTCATGTAATCGAATGAACTATCTTTTAGGAAAGTCGTCCCAGGAACGCATCTCATAAATATTGGCGATATAATTTTAAAGGCTTCTACTTTAAAATGTATAATATACGTCTGAATTGCCAATATAAATGAGTCAGATTACAACAACATTTTTGTTTATTTTGTAGTATTTTGTATTTTGACAACGAAACACGATTTGGGCTTCAAAACGTTAATAAAATCATTTTTTTGGTAAAATTCCGGCTTTTTCCCATTAAAAATAGTTGATTACTAAAATTAAAAATATTATAAAAAAAATCAACGAAAAAGCAAAAAATAAAAAAAAATCAAACTTAAAGGATTATTCGAAAATAACTGTTAGACGGATTAAATATACAAAAATCTCACACATTCGTTAAAAAATTGAAAAAATCTAACACATTTGTTAAAGAAAAGCGTGAGATGCGAAAAGTAAAAAAGTATCTCTCCTTAAACCGTTTATTCGATAAAGACGCGCCCCACGCTTTTCTTTAACGAATGTGTTAGATTTTTTTCAATTTATTTAACAAATGTGTGAGATTTTTGTATATTTAGTCTAACAGTTTTTTTCAAATAATCCTTCGAGTTTGAATTTTGTTTATTTTTTGCTTTTTAGTTGATTTTTTATAATATTTTTAATTTTAGATACTCATAACTAAAGAAAAGCGTTTCTTAAAATTTTTTTTTTCATATTTTTTTATTATTTTTGCTCCGTCCTTCCCTAGTATTAAGTCGTTTCCCGAAGGTAGCGTAAAAAATCTTTTTCCACCTACCTCTACCGAAAGTATACTTTTCCGGACCTGATTGTAGGGAGCAAAGTTATACTTTTCCTCCCTAGGGAGGAAAATATTTTTCCTCCCTAGGGAGGAAAAGTAAAAGTTACATCATGGTATTTCGTTCATGAAATATAACTTATTGACACTCTGTATAATATCTATTTTCTATTACGAAGTATCTATAGATTTTAACGTTTATTTATAAAACATTCTGTATTTTGCAGAATGGTAAAAAACAGTAAATTGTTATTTTGATTTATCAATGTTTACATTAATAATTTGACTTATATTTGACAGTTGACAGTTATATTGTACCTACTTGTTGTTTTAGTTCTAATAAATTTTGTTGGTTAGTTGCATAAATAAGTTAAGTAAAAATGAAAAAATGACTTGTTATTTGAGGAAGGTGGAAAAACCATATGTATAACATGGGAGTAAAGTGCCTTTTCCTCCCTTGAATGATTACTGCCCTCCGCTCCGCGTCGGGCAGTAAACTTCATTCTCGGGAGGAAAAGTTACACTTTCCTCCCTTGTTATACAAATAGCTATTCCGTTTCTTCCGTTGAGAGAAAAAAAACTCTTATCCACCTATCAATGTATAGTTTCCAACTTCGACACTCAATTAAGTTACCTTTAACCCGGCATTGGTCGCTAGGTAGGTTGTAACGCGAGTGGTCGGGCGTGAGATTTTCTCTCACATATCCAACTTTTGCCTTTGTTTACAAAATTTTACAAAAAAAGATGAGGTTTCATCAACGATAAAGCCATTTGCTTTAAAATGACACGACGTTTTTCTGTTTTATTATTATTATCTTTATATAAAATGTGACTATTGATGCCGCTAATATTTAACATTGAAAAATATATGGTAAATGACCATCTACAACTAACCCGTGAAACAGAATATAGGATTTTCATATCATCGACCACATCCACGGCGCCTTTTATTATATCATAAAAGGATATTATTTCAGGTTTTAAGGGGAAAAATAATTGTTATTTATGAAACAATTGGTGAAGTATGCTTTTTGCGAACGCACGCGATTTTTAGAGCACGAGCGACAACGGAGCGAGTGCTATACATCGCGTAAGTTCGCAAAAGGTACTTCACGCACAGTTTCATACAATATTTTATCTACGATAAACAAATAAAAAAGCTGTAACTCTTCGTCACTGGAATTCATTTCTATTCTACAATTTTTAGAACTTTGACATTTAAAAATCCTAACTACTTTTAAACCACAAAACTGTCAAAACTTTTGTTGTAAGTCATTGCTCATATTGTCATCACCATGACAACGCGAAAGTTAAGGATATTTGCTTATGTGAAAGTATGCCAAAAAACCCATTGAAAGTGTGCGAAAAAGTAAATCCCATTTAAAATACATTGTTACTTCACGCACACTTTAAACCCTTCACGCACTGCTATCTATAATGACAGTTTTCACAAACTAAAAACTTATACATAATATGACATAAAGTAGATAACATTAATTTTTATACACATTTGGTGACGCAGGTGTTCGCTTGATGAGAGAATCTCTCACATGAAGCGCACTGACTCAACAATATAATATAGTGATACTAAGGAAATTAAGTTACTATCTGAGCGGACGAGTCTATTAGATTGTCGAGGGAGGATAGTTAGGAGACTAGAAGGAACTAAAGCGCGTATAATTTTACAGAAAAAAAGTTGTGCGTAATTTTCTGAAACCGTGGGAGAAAATCTCATATAGCGACCTCTGGCGGGTTAAAAAGTTTCAAAATCTTTGTAATAACAGTTCTTTCTAAATATTTGCCTTATATATACATCTCGTTAACAGCCACTTCCAGGTCGATTCTTCAGAGAACTGACACTTCTCCAGTGTTGTTCAAATTCATCGAATTTTAAAACTTTAAAAACTTTTTGAATTTAACTATTATTTTGGGACGTTAGGTCCCACCTCTATTTTTAAAAGACAGTTCCAGTTTTTATGACTGTTTAGAGTTTAAATCTTTTATACTAAATTTACAATCAAGATGCAGTAGAAATAAACAAACCAATACACGTTAAATGCTTTTAGGAGCACTCCCGAATCATAATTTACAATGTATAAACTTTGGAAATCATGATTTGGGATTTATAATGTACATACATTGTAAATTATGGTTTGGGAGTGCTTCTAGTAGCATTTAACGTGGCTTGGTTTATTTATTTCTACTGCATCTTGATTGTAAATTTAGTATAGTTTATGCAAACGATATTGAACACAGACTTAGGATAATATAATTATCAAATCCTTATTTTTTTGCTCTCTCCATGCTCAACGGCCACCTGTTTTCACTTTATTTGAAAAATTTGCTCGTGATAGCCCAAAATATGAGTGATATCACGGAGCTATTTCAAAACACGTTTACCTTTAGCGCTGTTAATAGAGGTGTAATTTGGAAATAATGTATTTATTGTAAACATTGTTAAAAATATTTACAATCCTTGTGCGACTGTATAGAAATAGGTATGTAGATCTTGTCTTGCATGTCATGTATGAGTTGCATGCATAATGCGACGAGTGGTTTCATTGCAATGCTGCGTCGTATACGCTAAAATCCTTGAATCTTCCTTTTGTGACCCTCAGTGATGCAATTATCTACTCCTGCACACAATAAGTTAATAATTACGTGGAATATTCCACGTACCGGAATATAGAGGTCTTGCAGCTCGTGTAGACCACCGAAAGTTCTATACCCTCTAAATCAATTCACTTAATTGGGATGAAGTAAATTTGTGTTTGGCAAAGTAGATCACTCGATAGACACACTTACTAGTGTAACGATGCTTAAAATCGAATCTGATATTATTTGAGGAACCGCATCTCTATAAACTTTATCGATCACAAGGAATTAACAGTTGTTGACGATAGAGATAGGAGTTTAAGCACACTTTTCTAGAGCTTACAATGAAACTATATAATATTGCTCAACTTTGTATTACAGAGGTAAGACAAAAATTTTATATAGTTGTAACCATATACTTATTCTGGTAATAAAATCTTCTAACTTCCTTTATATTCTACTTAGCTAATTACAAATCTGGAACTCGGAAGTAAACTACACTGTCATTCGAGAAACTGTGTTTAGTGTATGTTTGCAACAAAGTTCAGAGCACTTAGAATGTTATAAAAATCTGATATATCCTGAAGATCTACCACTACTATATATTATTGGCTCTAAACACAGGGGAGTTCGTTAAGGGGGGGCCGAAAAAAAATCTATCCTAAGATTCTATTAAGATATATCTATTAAGATAACGTAAGTTAAGTACATGCAAGACATTTCAAAAATCTGACGATTTGGGCGGGGCGTAGGGAAATGGGTGAGACACAAAGTTTCGCAAGAAAAAGCGAATATTTCGCGAAATGAACGATAGATCTAAAAACCAAAAAATACTTTCTCAATATTTGTCAAAAATCTATCGAATGATGCCAAACACGACTCCCCACGAAGAGGGGTGGGGGGTAAATTTAAAATTTTAAATACGACTCCCGCGATATCTCGCGAAATAAACATCAGATCGAAAAACTTAAAAATACACTTATTCAATATGTTTAAAAGATCTATCGAATGGTACTAAACACAACCCCCCACAAAGGTGGGGCGGGGGGTTACTTTAAAATGTTAAATAGAAGCCCCCATTTTTTATTGCGGATTTGGATTCATCACGTAAAAATAAGTAACTTTTATTTGAAACATTTTTTCGAATTATGGATAAATGACGCTATAATCGGAAAGAAAGATTGTAGGAAATGGAAAACTAAATTAAAAATGGAAAGTTCCCACTAAAATGGAAAACTTTACTTAACCTTTTTTGGTTTTAGAACCTACTCTTCATAACCCAATAGGTCCCCAAAGCGCTCGAGTGACTGTACATTTAGCATACTTTTCTCCCCTACTATAATAAAATACGCGGATTAAAGAAACTCATTTAAAATATCTTTAATTATTTTCTTAATAAAATAACCAATATTTTTTTTATTTGTGGAAAATTTTAATTACTGATGAAGTATAGCAAATATTTCGTGTTTTGAATCGTCAACAATAGATGGAAGACTTCATTTATAATTAGGTAATCCCGTTAAAGGGGAGGCCGCTATACAACAGTGTACAAACCTTTTTAAAATTGTTAGTAAATTATTCCTTTCAAAATATAGTAGATTATACCGCATTTGGATTAACTTCTTGTATAAAAATATTCTTCCTCATAATTAAGTCTAAATTTTTAAACCAGTTAACTGGATAATCAAAAAATAAAGCCAAGCAAATTGTTTTATAAATTTTTTTAATAATATTGTTTAGATATTGGCCTATTCATTAATACTTAAGCACTGGCATGTTGCCCATTCTCCTTTGTTTTCAATATGACTTTGTCTTATATCACTGTATTTGTTTTTACTAGGGAATGATTATTTACATTGCTATAGAATAAAATACTGCTCCAAATAAAATAAACTTTATTTTTTCAAGAATGTGAACGCTAGCACTTTATTAAAAAAATGGTGGAGGTTCTTGCAAAATCCCTTATATACTGAATAACAAAAAAACATTGATAATTAAAAAATAGCAGAATAGTGCTTTCTATTTGAAGGTACAACAACTGAATGAAATTACTGCCATACTAATAGCGAAATAATATACTGGACTGCTTTTAACTCTAGAAACGTAAACATTGACAGGCGGTACCTGATACCGCAAGAATAATTTACGTCAAGGTAGCTCAAAGACTAAACCATACTAAAACTGCAGCAGTTGGGAGCAGGTACAATTATTACACACCACTTAAAGGTACACAGATGGTGTTCTAGAAATCGTTTATAAAACATGTCAGTGGTTAAGTATTAATCTACCTTGGTGAGATTTTATCAATCGATTGTCTTCTATTTTTATTTCACTCTTCTTCCAAAAGAATTTCGGTGAATAATCTTCCATGCTTGAATATGCGGGACGCACAATATACTTGTAAAAAATGAATTACTTTGCTAAACATACATCAACAACATCATCATCATCATCAATGGCGTTACAACTCTTCGTGAGTCTTTACCGCGTTAACTATTGCCTTCCATGTTTGTCGGTCCTCTGCCATTAATTCCCATTGTCTCACTCCCATTTTCTCCAGATTATGGATGGCGGTTGTTGACAAAACACCGGTTTTAGGTTATACCGGTTTTTCATTTACGGTTTAAACTGGCGGTTATAACCGGTGAAAAAAACCGGTTATTCCAAAAACCGGTGTTCGGTTTCTTTAATTAATAGTCAATACCCATTATTAGTTAAAAATATTACTTTATATTATGCACTTTAGTTTGCGATACTCTATTAAAATCAGTATCAATATTATCAATATCGATACTCTTGAAGGAATATATCGATACCAACATAATTAATCTATATATAAACGGTTCAGGATGGATTGTACCAAGGCATATCGGGATTCATTTCTAATAATGTGTTCGAAATATTATAGGTTTTGAGATTTGATAGTTCTCTCGGTTACTCTTCAATATTCTGAGACATTTACGACTCATCAGTCCACGAGATCTTAAGTATTTTCCGATATAGCAACATCAAAATTGCTTTTAATTTTCTGCACATATCTTCGTTCATAGTACCTCCTATACCAAGAGCTAGGTTGTGGCTCTGGAAGGAGGCCCTCATCCGGTTGAAGGTGGATCTAGCTTTTCTGGTAGTGCTCTTATATCCTGGTTGTTGGTCCATTCTTCATTCATTATGGTGCCGAGGTAGCTGCAGTTCATCACTCTTTCTACTGGGGTTTGTTAGACGTATACTGGATCTTATGTTTATCTTTATATTGAAAATAGCATGAGTTGTGTGCTCGATATTTACAACAGTAATCTACAATATTGGCACACTGATGAAAAGTCGATCTATACAGTCAAATCCCTGTTTATCTTCTAGTAGTGTCTAGTCAATACTAGGTTTGAAGAATAATGTAATATTTACTAGCTATCTAGCTTATAGATGCTTTTATATCAGCTTGTAGACGTTTCTCTGTAAATATATAAGGACCCCATATAATGTGATATAATATGGACCCCATAATATATAAAACAACTGCTCCATTTTTTCTCTGAATTCAATATTTTTCCTGAAGCAACTTATCCTGTTTTCACCGGTTATTAGTTTAAAAATAAAAAGCCGGTTAAAACCGGGACAAAAAAACAACCGGAAAACCCGATTATTGCGGAGTTAAAAAAAACGGTTTTAGGTTATACCCGGTAGGTTTTTCCCATCCCTACTCCAGATCTTCTTTGAGTGCATCTTTCCACCTTTCTTTTCTAGGCCGTCCTACAGACCTCCTTCCATCTGGCCTTTCCCAGATACATTGTTTATAAGGCGATTGTCTTTACTGCATATCAAATGCCCCGCCTATCTGAGTTTATTGGCCTTTATATATCTGACTAGATTTTCCTTTTCAAATAGAGACTCTAATTCGTTATTGTACCTGCGCCTCCATTCGTTTGTCACGCTGCCTCTGCAAGGGCCATATATCATTCAAAAAATTTTACGTTCCCACACCAGCAATTTATTTTCTTCTTTTTTTGTTAGATGCTCGTAGAATGCTGTATGCCTTATACGTCTGGATTTTTGTACCTCGCGAAAGAACTTTTTACTTCATTATATATTGCATTACAAAGAAAGATCTGTTTCCTGTCATTATTCGTGTTTCAACTTCTCGCTATCTTTTGTTGTCATTTGTGATTGTTGCTCCTAGATCTTTAAATTCTTTAACCACTTCAAAGTTATGATCGTTTATAGTAATGTTTTGCCTTATGTGTTGTTGTTCTTGCTTTGAGACGAGTATGTATTTTGTTTCGTTTTCATTTATATTTAGACCAATGTTTAATACAGTTTCTCCAAAGCTCGAGAAAATATATAATAGATAATCTTTTTCTCATGATCATCTTTCAGTGCGTCACAGTTTTTCGATTTCTTTCTAACGCATTAAATTGTATGTGACAGAAAAAAAGGCACGTCGGTGATTACTTCTAGTTCTGTGATTATTCTAGTTGTCGATAGATGGCGCCATAAATAAAAAATAATAATTGTTTTAATTAGATAATAATATTACAAATATAATCTGTATAATTTATAAGACTATACAAATCAAAGAAAATACCATTTTATAAATGCAAAAACACATTTGATTTGTTTTTATTCTAAATTGAAAATAAAATGTGACAACTGTCAGATTTAACTAAAATGTCATGTTAGAATAAATGTCATAAATATGTATTATCACGGACTTACCCTTTTTCCTATCATTTGTGACGCACTGAAAAATGATCATGAAAAGGACAATATCCTTAATTCTAATGTCGATTGTACCAATGCATCTATGTCGTCGTCGTCGGGTTTGATCTTTGGATAAATTTTTTACAGACATATTCCAAGGCCAGGTTAAACAACAATGGGGACAACGGATCTCCCTGTCTCAGTCCAAAAGTTCTGATGCACGTCCTGATTATACTTCCAATACTTTTCTAAACTAAACATTCCTAAACTTTGCTTTGCTTTGCTTTTTTTAAACATACGTGGCTTTAAAAATTTAGATAGACTATTTTTAGATAAATCAATTTTATCGTTCAGACAACTCGACATCAGTTTACACAAAGCCAAATTTACCAGTATACGATCAGAAAAATAAACTGTTTTTACTTCTCTCTTTCCTTTTATTAAGTTTCCGATGCTGAAACGGTTTCACAGCGTTTCGGGTGATAAAATTATATATATACCTATTTGAAAATTCAAGCTACGTTCATTATTTACTTAACAAACAAAGAGAAACCCTTTTTTTGTTTGTGTAAGTCATTACTTCTGTTCATTTGTTATCGAGGAGTCTTCGTTGCACACAACTAATGAAACTGGCTGTGCTCTTTCAAATAAATTAATACATTTCGGGGACAAGGCCAGCTATATTATAACGATTGTACTTTTTAGGTTAGTGCAATAAATTGAGTGATAATGACAATATAGACGGAGAGGCAGCGCTGAAAAGTCTCTTTGAATTTACTTTGATTACGGTGATTGTGTAGAGAAACATACTGCGGTCGGTCAAGCGAAACGTAGAACAGGGGTTACTGAGAGGGTATCAAAGTTGCTTTCCTACGAAGGTAATTAAATTCATTTACTAAGGCTGCAACTCAGTAGACACATCCTAAATTGAATATAAATAAAAGTTATTATAGTCGGTCAGCTGTAAGACAAGACAGAGCCGGTCGGTCGGCCCCAGTACAGAGTTATTCACTATATTTTGACCCCCTTGTAAACTGCTTTATTTACAGAATTAAAAAAAAATGTAAAATACAAAAGTTATTCGATTTTTAATTATGATTTTTTCACATATATTTTACTAGTGACGTCATCCATCTTGGCGAGATAACGTAATCGACTATTTTTTTAAATGAGAATAGGGGTCGTGTGCTAGCTCATTTGAAAGGTCTCTGTACTATAAACATTAAGATCATTATTTATACAGGGTGTTAAAAATTTTTAAATTATTAATTAAACAATTAATTTAATTTAAAAATTGTTTTTGGACATACTGTATTATTAATCATGTTATATTACTGAATAGGGAATTGAATAACCTTTCAAATGCTAGCACTCGACTCCTATTCCAATTTAAAAAAATAGTCGATTACGTCATCACGCCAAAATGGATGACGTCACTAGTACGATATATATTATGTCAAAAAATCATAATTTAAAAATTGAATAACTTTTGTATTTTACATTTTTTTCTATTCTATAAATAAAGCAGTTTACAAGGGGGTCAAAATATAGTGAATAACCCTGTACAGTACAGTCCGTGGCCATATTATTAGACGCACTATAAGATTTTATAATAAAAATTCATTATGAAGTGATACTAAATTGGTTTGTTGTATGTACCAGACACAATGTATATTTAATATTTTGTTGTCTATTTAATTGTCTAGTTTTTATCACAAACTAATCATCATTATTAATTAACAAATATGTATTTACTGACTCTTGAAGAAAATAAAAATAACGACAATTAAATGTTAAATATTTTGTTGAGCCACCTTTAGCCACTATTAGAGCTTTAATTTTGCGCGGCATACTATCACTGCAAACCTGTACTACGATACCTGTAGAATTAAAGCTCTAATAATGGCTAAAGGCGGCTCAACAAAATATTTAACATTTAATTGTCGTTATTTTTGTTTTCCTTCAAGAGTCAATATATATATATATATATATATTTTGGTTCAATAAAAATGTTATGTTCTTTTATTTGTGATAAAATATAGACAATTAAATGGACAAATAAACAACGTACATTATGTCTGGTACATACAAAAACCTATTTAGTATCGCCTCATAATTAACATTTTTTATAAAATCTTATAGTGCATCTAATAATTTGGCCAGGAACTGTACATTCACTGGGCCGACGGACCGTCTCTGTCCCGTCATACAGATGACCGACTATAATAACTTTTATTTATATTCAATTTACAATGTGTGTGGCGATTTTCAGCCTCAGTAAATTAATTTAATTATCTTCGTAGGAAAGCAACTTTGATACCCTCTCAATAACCCTTGTTTCACGTTTCGCTTGACCGACCGCAGTATGTTTCTCTACACACTCACAGTAATCAACTGTGAATCGAGCTTTAGTAAATTCAAAGAGATTTTTTAGCGCTGCCTCTTGGACTAATACATTTATTGGAATTAGAAATAACTTCTACTAGGATTACTATCCAGCACACCTCTCTTTATGAAACATAATTTATTGGAAAAAACTAACCAGTCTAGACCATTTCTAAAACAGAATTAACTATTCACATAGAAAAAGATAATAATCATGAATATAAAAAAATTATCAAAAAACCGCCTCAGATCATTTTGAGAAGTAATAAAGGGAATGTGACTGTTGCGAAACTTTATATGACTATAAATATTGTAAACAATTATAAAATAATCTGACAAGTACCTTACAGTAGAAAACTAACAGAATAGGTATACATATTAATTAAAGCTGTAAAGTATAATAGACCAGCATTTCTATGTCTGATTGATTTGAAAGAATTGAAGATATAGAAAAAGTCCAGGAATATATCTACCTAGGCCAAATCCTGAAACTTGACAAAGAAAACCAAAGTGCGGAAATTAATAGGAGAGCAAGACTAGCATGGGCAGGATTTGGAAAACTTGGTTGGATACTTAAGAACCGCAAAATACCTCAATATTTGAGGACCAAAGTGTTCAACCAGTGCATCCTTCCTATCATGACATATGGGTGTCAAACCTGGACCCTAACCAAGGCAAATATGAATAAACTAGCTACAACAGAAAGAGCTATGGAAAGAGCAATGTTAGGTATACGACTGTCAGATAAAAAGAGGAGCGACTGGGTAAGATCAAAAACAAAAGTCGAGGACATAACAACAAAAGTTGCCAAACTTAAATGGAGCTTTGCAGGCCACACTGTTAGACAAAAAGACCAACGTTGGAATGCCACGATACAACATTGGAGACCTTACCAAAGTAAACGACCGAGAGGAAGACCACAGATGAGATGGGTTGATGATATTAAAAGAGTAGCCGGAACGAATTGGAAATATGTTGCTCAGGATAGAGACCGATGGAAGGAGTTGGGAGAGGCCTATGTCCAAACGTGGACGATAGAAGGCTAAGAAGAAGAAGAAGAAACCATTTGACAGAGTAAGACTAAAAGATGTAATCCATCTTCTATATAATAAATAAGTTTCCTAGATATAATAAAAACTATTGAAAACATCTATCAAAACAATAAAATGGAAGTCAGAATAGATGGACAACTTACAGAATCTATAGATATAGGCAGCGGAATAAGACAGGGAAACTCATTGAGCCCTATGCTCTTTAATTTAATCATGGATTAAATCAACAAAAGTGTAAACAAAGAGGATATAGAATGGGAAACAAAGAAGTAAAAATACTCTAAAAAAACATTAATGGTTATTCATTTTTAATAAAAATACTCTATTACGCAGATGACGCAATATTGGTAGCCCAAGATCAAGACAGTCTGCAAAGATTAGTCCACGGATTTAACATTAGAGCAAAAGAATTCAGTATGAAAATTTCATCTCAGAAAACTAAAATAATAGTAATCAGTATAGAAGTAATGGAGTCATCAGTACTGAACAAGTAATGGTAATAAAATAACTTGGAATTACATTGTCCAGCTATGGAGACTTGGACAAAGAAGTGAGAAATCAATTAAAAAAAAGCAAAGAGATTGACAGTATGCCTTAATAACACAATATGGCGACACCGACATATTAACACTAAGATGAAGTTAAGAATTTATAAAGCTAGTGTAAGACCAAGAATGACATATCGCTGTCCCGGTGGAACAATGACGCAACTACAAAAGTGCAACTTTTCAGGAGAGCCAAATATATAAAATTATTTTACTTAATACCTCATGCAATGAAGCATAATGGAATTACTGGATTAGTATTGCAGCTATACTTGGCCATCGTGATATACTGTAACTCTACTACACATTCGAAATGAATTCTTAATTTTTCATACCTAAATTTGATCACCAATTGCAATTAAGTCATTGCTGCCACAGTTATTTTGTGGCAACAATGAGGTAATTGCAATTGGGGGTCAAATTTAGGGATGAAAAATTAAGAATTTAGTTTTAGAAAGAAAAATTTAGAATAATATCTTTAAAACTAAATTCTAAATTTTTATATAATATTCCAAATAATTTCCACAGATATACTCATTTTGTAAAATTTTTGGTTATCTAGCTAGTTCTGAAAGGTGGCGTTGAAAGAACAAAGTCATTGAAAAAGTTTATTAAAAAAATTAAGAAGTGTAATAAAAGCAAATATTTTTTATAAAAAGAAACTTAAAAATAAAATTGAAATTACAAAAAAGTATCAACGAAAAATTGAACCATAAAAGGCTTTACAAAATCCAGGAATTATCTGTTTTTAAAGCAATTGTTTCAAATATTTTAGTTTGTTATCACCTAAAGGAATTTTTGAAGAGTAAGCCCTACGCAGCTGGCATTTCGGTGAAAACAATTCGGACGAATTCCGACTTCTTCTTTTTTGGCAAATACCTACTTTCGTTCACGTTGGTTGTTTATAACTTTCTTTATACATGAAGTAATCTTTTCCTTTTAAGATTTGAAGTAACATTACTGCAGTTATTTAAATCCAGTCCCATTTCATTGTACAGTGCTATTCCATCATAAAACAGAGGGAAATCAATTTCTTTAACGGTTAAAGGAGCTTCTGTTTTTTAGCATTCCTAATTAATTCCTTCTGGACCAAGACAGCATTACCATTACCAAGTGTTGGTGTGTGGTTATCTTGATGTATATTTATGTCTGCTTCTTCTTCTGATGATACCTCAGTAGTGGACAGATGATAGTCGTCACTGGAACATTTATCATGCATTTAAATCTAATAATATCATAAAAATAGTACTTACATAAAATGCACTTACGTCAATGTCGCCTCACAATAAGGATAAATCCAGATGAAAACTGACACAGAATACAGTTACGTCAATGTTTTAATGACATATATTACAATTGCGTCAATGTAGCACCGTAGGTACAATCACACACTCAACTTATCGAAGCACAACTGTATATTATGTCATTGTTTCTCCGAGTTCGGCTGATTTTTCAAATATTACGTATCTGCTTCCTGGTGGCTAAAAGCTCAACGACACGTCTGACAGTGATCTGTCGAATGGAGTAATCAAGTTTGGACCCAGTGACGACATAAACTCATTTTCTATAAATTTGCAGTTACGTCAATGTTCCACCGGGACAGCGATATGCATCAGAAATAAGACCCGATACAGCCACAACACAAAGACACTACTGGAAACGGCAGAGATGACAGTACTGCAGTGGCGTGCGGTGACATTTTCGGAAGAGGAAGCGATTTAATAAGGGTTTAACAAATATTTTCTTACGAGGGTCGAGATCAAAACTTATACCTACTTAATAGGTCTATACCTAATGTATTACCTGTTAACTTATATCGACTAAAAACAAGAACTACAAAAAATTAGGTATAGTGTTTAACCCAGTCTGAGAGATATGCACACGCCTTGAGAATGAGATTCGGGTGATACAAATTCATTGAGGCAAGGAGGATTTACTCTTATAAGCGGGCGTTACTCCATCCCGCCCCAATGCTTCATACTATCCACTTCCCCTCCGATAGCACTCTGATGCGTTATATGGGCTCTCTATCAGCAAAGTGCTTATTATGTGGGAGTCCTGGATACAAGGACCCACAAACGAAATCCTACCCCGATCAATGCAGGTTACTGACTCTAGTGACTTAGTATATCGTGTATCTAGTGACTTATCATCGATCTGTACTGCTTGCTCAGGGTCGAATCCCTGCTCCAGGCTTGGTTTCTTTACTTAAAAACTTAAAAAGAAGAGTTCTATTCAAAATTGTTTTCATATTCCGATTTCGAATCACCTTCCATAACACACAACTTTCAACAATATGACACTTATTTACTTATACTCGAGTCCTATTCTCTTATCAACCAATGCAAATTTTTTGTCGATAACATCGTCGTAAAATTTTGGATTTTCTGATAATTGCTTAATAAATGCACTCTTCTTCAATGGATAATAGGGCTAACTTGGAAAGTCTGTCTTCACTTGTAAAATTTATTGTAAAAGTTTTGATGCATTTTAATACTGAAAAACTTCGTTCAACTGATGCAATTGTAGCTGGGATAGTTAGTACCTACTACTTAATTCACACAACTTGCCCACTTCACACAGAGACTGATTTAAACCAGTAGTATTCAAAAAATTCAACCGATTCCTAAGTATTTCTTTATCACTAATTTCAGGTGTTTTATAAATGACATTTTACTGAGAATGCAAAGCTAGATTATCAAAAAAAAAATCATAATTTAATCGTACTGAATTAAATAGGTACATACCTCTGTGGGAGATTTTAATGAATTATAATTAGACATATTAAAATAACATAATTCTACATATTTTATTTCTTTAAAATTTTCAAAGTGATAATTCATTTGTTGTAGAATATTATCAAAAATTTCGATGTATAATCATCGATAGGTCTCTCTTTCGCCGACAATAACAATCATCATTATTTTTCTTTTAGGTTCGAAGCCCATATTTTTAGCTTTATCCCAAATATTTTTAAACAGCTCATTTTTTTAATCATCATAAGTCATCAAATTGTCTTATACAAAATGCAATGTCACTTGACTTCGTCTGTAAAATGTCGTAGGTACTATAAAATATCAGTAAAAGGAAAAATCTCAAAATGTCAAATAAAATATTAGTAAAAATATTAAGCAAAAAATTTAAATCGAGCCATTTGTACCTAAATACCTACCCCTTATAGCAGCAGTAACAGACTCCGCATCTCGTTTTCGAATCGGAAGCGGTGGGACGAGCGCTTCTAGGCGTATCAAAATTCGCGTGAAAGGAACATGACTAGCGAGTGAGGTTATTAAACCCTGACCAATTTTTAAACGGGACAAATACATGACAAGCAGCGATTTTGAGATGCGCTTCCGTCAGGACCGGACTGAATCGTTGAATTGTGTGCTTATTTGAGACCGTTCGTATGCGATCAAATTTTAATAATGTTTCAATGCCTATTAGTTACATAATAGATTACTTAGATTAGGGAAACATTGTTGATAATTAAATACTAATTAATAATATATGTATTTTCTTATATGGAAGTATAGGGAAGCGGTGCTTTCCCCGCTTCCATGGACCGCACGCCTCTGGAGTACTGAGAAGAATTACAGAAAATACGCTGAGAGATCGAAAGAGGAGTGAAGACAATGTAATGTACAGTATAAAAACGGACGGACACTAAATAGAAAAAAGAATGGAATAACCACATACGCAGAATAGGGAAGATACGCGTGGTCACAACAGCAAGAGATAAATCACCGATCGGTAGAAGAAGTATCAGACGGCTGCGCAAAATATGGAGGACAACCTTCCATAGAGATATCAATCCCCCAATGAACAAGCAGAATTGTTTACAAAGAAGAAGAAAAATTTTTAAAACTACACTATTACCATAATTAATATTTACTAAAAATTAATGCAATTTTAAATATAAAAAATAAAATATTATTTCATGTCCCGCAAAACACATTTTGTTACCGAATAACACATTTCATTCAATACACTGAAAAAAATATTGTACATAGTACCAATAAACGCCAATCATTGACTTTTTTTACATTGATTCAATGAAAATTTCGTTAATACTATAAACACGTAGTCATTAACTAATGACCATATTCATTATTACAATGTAATTCTATTCATTAAAAAATAATGAATATAATCCAATGAATCGTTTTATCTATCCAATGAGTTTTTTCATAATACTAATAATTTGTTCATTGTATATATGAAACTATACATCAGGATTATGCGGTTATCAATGAATATAAAACGTTGCACTAATGTACTGTGTTCTTTAAATTACGAACTCGTTTATTGAATCAATGTTTTCGTAACATTAAATCAATGTTTTCGACTTTGATTAATAACTCGATACATTGTTTTGATGGAACGCAGTCATTGTATTAATGTAATATATCTGAATCAATGATCAATACATTGTAGCAATAATCTTGTACATAAACCGATACATTTCTTAAAACTCTATAAGTATTTTTATTGGTGTAAAAAAATCACGTGACAACAGTTGCAGCCTGTTAGCAGACAGTCACTCTGCAGACTCTGAAGAGCGGTGTTTGGCACCAGTGATTTAGTTGATTTTTCTAAGGTATGTATTTACATATATTTTTAACTATTTATAACTTATTTTGTTGGATTTCTATAAAAAAAAAGTTGTACTCCTATGTTCACTTTTGCAGATTGATATGGACTTTGGAGTGGCATTTGGAAACGGAAATGGGTTTATTGATGTATGGGACAGCAATTTCGAAAGAAGTATCTCCTTTCTTCGGTGTGAAAGTCATATCAAGGATAAAACAAATAAATTTTTATTTGAAAATATGACCCATGAAGACATTATGGAATGTAAGTACCTACCTATTTCATTATTCAATCCTGCATATCTAGTATTAATTAATTTTTGTTCTCTGTAAATTTTTTCAAAAGCTAATTCGACATATAGGTAAAAGAAAATAGGAACCATTTGAAAATATTTCTAAATTGTATAATCTTATAAAAGATTAGTAAATTAAATCTTTAGGTGATTGAACCGTAAATAATTGAAAAATATTATTAACCCTTGCAGTCGGTAGTATCTATCAAAGTAAATACAAACATCTCAACATCTAGCAATTTTTTTCAGGATAAATTAAAATATTTCTATAAAAAAAGTGATACACAACAATACAACTATGTTCACTATTTAGATTTATTTTTTTATAATAATTATTAATATAAATTTTAGATGGCTAACATGCAGTTCCTCTTTGGGTTCTACATCGATATTTTGTACGAACTAATAAAATGGTTAAAAAAAAGATCTTAATGGACAACCAAATATATAATAAAATATACCATGAGAGATGTCCAGTAATCATTCTTACATCGGGACGACCCAGCAAGAAGTCGAAGATCATATTAGATTTTTGGAATCAAAGAAAAATGCCATTTAACCATTTGTTTTTTTTATGGGTGGTGATAATTAATCCCAGAGAGATGTTGTATTTATTGAGATCTTATTGTAGATGTATTTATTTTCACGATATCAGGTATCCATTTTTTATATAATATAAATAATATATATATTTTTGTATATTTTATAAGAAGAATCAATTTCTGTTATATTTAGTAATTCATTTTTTTCCAAATTACCTTATAAAAAGTTGTTTGTGTTAAACAAAAATATATGTTTTTTTTTCTGTAAACTTATAGATACTTAACACTAGTTTGAGAATCGGCAAAAAATCGTTGCTTCAACCTATATTTGTAATATTTCTGTAGATATTAAGTCGTCATTTTGTTTACTTATTAACTGTTTGTATGTTATATACAAATATACATGAAGATGACATTCACTGAACCAAAAACGTACGTAAATATAATGAAAAAAACATTGATTCAAAAATGGGGAGCATTAATTTTCGTCCAAAGATCAGTATCGTTGGTCCAATGTAAGTAGATACATTAACTAATGCTCAAAAACATTAGTGAAATAAATGGCGACTCGATTCTAGTTTTCTGTTGACCTAGATATCAAAATATCAAAAGGCACCGCTGGGAAAATATTCCAAAAATGCGGTTCAGAGAAACTATATGAAACGAGTCTTTGTACTCTCATACAGAGTATGGCATTAGTAAAAATACAAAAATAGACGGTTTAGTTTTGATTTAAACCAAAACTAAACCGTCTATTTTTGTATTTTTACTAATGCCATACTCTGTATGAGAGTACAAAGACTCGTTTCATATAGTTTCTCTGAACCGCATTTTTGGAATATTTTCCCAGCGGTGCCTTTTGATATTTTGATATCTAGGTCAACAGAAAACTAGAATCGAGTCGCCATTTATTTCACTTATTCCCCGTTAGAGGGCGTTCTAACATTACTCCGGTATAAATAGTTTTATTGTATACCGAGAACTACGGAAGTTTTGATTTAAATTTGTCTTCTTGCATAGCCTCCTTGACAAAAGGTAGACCTAGAAATAGCGCTATCGGGGGATGGCAGGAGACAGATTTAAATCAAAACTAAACCGTCTATTTTTGTATTTTTACTAATGCCATACTCTGTATGAGAGTACAAAGACTCGTTTCATATAGTTTCTCTGAACCGCATTTTTGGAATATTTTCCCAGCGGTGCCTTTTGATATTTTGATATCTAGGTCAACAGAAAACTAGAATCGAGTCGCCATTTATTTCACTTATTCCCCGTTAGAGGGCGTTCTAACCTTAATCCGGTATAAATAGTTTTATTGTATACCGAGAACTACGGAAGTTTTGATTTAAATTTGTCTTCTTGCATAGCCTCCTTGACAAAAGGTAGACCTAGAAATAGCGCTATCGGGGGATGGCAGGAGACAGATTTAAATCAAAACTAAACCGTCTATTTTTGTATTTTTCAAAAACATTAACTTTAATGAATTAGTACGTTCATTTAGTGTACTTTCTAGTTAAGAATTAATGTATTTTTTTTTGTACCAATACATTGATTCAATGTACCGATCCATTGATTCAATGTACCGATATATTGATTCAATGTACCGATATATTGATTCTTAACTAGAAAGTACATTGAATGAACGTACTAACTCATAAAAATTAATGTTTTTAGCATTAGTTAATGTATCTACTTACATTGGACCAATGAAACTGATCTTTGGACGAAAATTAATGCTCCCCGTTTTTGAATCAATGTTTTTTTCATTATATTTACGTATTTTTTTGGTTCAGTGTACACATTTTGTGTATCAACAGTCAACAACAGTAAACGTCCATGGAATGAAAACATTTTTGCTGAACGCTTAAAAGGCATGTGAAAAATGTTGACTCATGAATTGAAATAACGCTGAAACGTTCTAAAAGAGAAAATCCCATTCTTTACTAGCAGAATTTTCATTTACCACTTGGCCTATGTTTTTTGAATAAACCGGCTATCACAGACTTATATGCATGCATTCTCAATAGCGTACTGTAATCTATACATAAGCGTGCGTTTTAACATTTTTTTATGATTAAAATTTCATGACATTAAAATTGGTTATTCTTGTCATATAAAAGGTTCGTTTCTTTTATTATACAAAGACCTTAGAGAATATATTTGAGTATTAGTGCAACTACACTGTTAATGTTTTCTCTGAAATTCATAACGAAAAATAAATTTGGTCGAAACTGGTAGCAAAACTAAAATTAATATTAACATTTTTTTTATTAGAAATAACCCGCATCAACCATAAAGTTTATTAGCGGTGGTACAATACATACAGTCGGAAAAATGAAAGAATACCCATGAACGAACATATAAAACACGGTGTATTTTCCTGTTACCGTGTCACAAAGAAAATTGCCCAGCGCAAGTACATGTAATAATAATTATTACATGTACTTGCGCTGGCCAATTTTTCATGGGTTCATGGGTTCATGGTTCATGGGTATTCTTTCATATTTCCGACTGTATTTAATTAAATATGTTAATAAAATCATTTTTTTTGGTAAAATTGTGGCTTATTTCCCTTTAAAAGTAATTGATTATAAAAATGCCACAAGAACATAGCTTCAGAACAACATATTTAATTAATATAATATACAAACTATGGAGTTTTTACTAAGTTGATTTTAATTTATAATTGGCGGGCGTATGTGAAAAGGGATATAAGTCAAAAAAGTATAATTTTGGGAAAACGGGTTTTGTGATTTTTGTGACGTAAATGCAATACATTATTATTTTTCAATAAAATGTGTATTATCTTCTGTGTATGACTTCATTATGTCGCAAGAATACATTTTTTGTAGTAAATATGGAGCATATCGAATTGTTTTCAAAAAAATAGAACACATACCTCTTTTCACAAACATTTTTAATAAAACCTTGGTACAAACAAAACATATCTAATTATTACTAGTAATTTATTATTGTTAATTATCCTCTGTTAGTTATCCTCGTGGTCAGATGCATCTGGCAAAATATCCCTTACACTGTCTGACTTATATTTATTAACCCAAACGCAAATCAGAAAAATATTCGATCGCTTTTGCTCATATGTGAATATTTGAACATATACCTCTATTCACAAAATATTTCATTTATTTTCATATATTTAATTTTATTTTGTTGGTACACTCTTCGTGTGAACGTATGTTTAAGTTTAATTTCGATCTGTCAATTTATTTTTTGTTTACAAGCCATTTAGTATCGATGTGTCACAGTATTTTTTACAACGACTATTTCACTAGACTGTTTTTAACTGATAAAACGTCATAGCAAGGCATCGTTTCCTACCGACAAAACTCCTTAGCGACGTGATTTCTCAGCGACAAAATTATGACAGATCCGTCACGAAAATGTCTGGTAATAACAAATAAATAAAGATTATATTTCGTTGATATGGTGCATTAATTGTCTCGTGAAATAGTCTTGTCGAATATCATTCGAGAGAAAATTATTTACCGGCAAAATTTTCTCCTCGTTTCATTCAAGTTCGTTGCCTTTTGGTAATTTACGCTTATGAAATTTTGAGAAAATCACTCGACTGACGTCTCGTGATTTAAGTCAAAATTTAATTCGCGAAAATTGCCAGGCAACAAACTTTCATACCAGTCGAAAATATGGCTGGCAAAATTTTCTCTCTTGTGATATTATATACGAAAACAATCAAGTAAAGTGTAGTAATTGATTTTTATTTTTAAATGGTTCAAAACCAAAGTAAATTTATGATCAAATGCTAAAAGTGTCTAACGACTCTTCGCCTTAAAATAGTATAGGTTTCTAAATTTAAACGTGGTCGAACAAGCCTTGAAGGCTCTCAACGTCAAGGACGTCTAAAAATAGCAACAACCAGCAACACCAAAAATCATAGAAAAAATCCAGGATGTGGGATTGTCAAATCGTTTACTGACTAAAAGAGATTTAGTAGAAGCCCTATCCATCTCATTGGGCAGTCTAAGCAATGTTTTAATTGAATTATTGAGTTTCAGAAAGCTGTGTTAACAACGGTTGCCGCATTCGCTAACAACGGAACATAAACACATTCGAATTCGACATTCTTAGCAACGTTTCGAGCGTTTTCGAAAGGACAAAGATGTAGATTTTTGGCGTTGATTCATTACTATGTATGATAATTGGGTCTGTCACCCTAATACCGCATCAAAACAAGAGGCCAAAAGGCCAAAGCCAAAGCCTGGTGGGAACATGGTTCTGCGGCTCCGAAACAAGTTCGTGTCCAGAAATCGGCCAAGAAGATGAAATGAATTTCTACTCGACTCAAGTTATCTGTTTCAAAACAGAGAACTTGAATCAAGTCGAAATTCATTTCACTTATTCCCCGTTAGGGGGCGTTCTAACCATACTGCGATATAAATAGTTTTAATTTATATCGAGAAACTACGGTCGTGTTGGTGTAAATTTGTCTTCGTCAGAGCCTCTTTGACAACAGGTAGACCTAGAAATAGTACTATCGGAGGATGGAGGAAGACAAATTTAAATCAAAACGAAACTGTATATTTTTTTATTTTCTTAATGCCATAATCTGTATTAGAGTGCACAGACCCTTTTCATACGGGTTCTCTATACCGCAAATTGGAATATTTTCCTAGTGGTGCCCTTTGATATTGTCATTCTTCTTCTTCTTGTAGTACCTATCCGTTTCGGATGTTGGCGACCATCATGGCAATCTCTACTTTGCACATGTACTTTGCGATATTGTCATACCTGAGTTAACCAGAGAACTTGAATCGAGGCGAAATTCATTTCACTTATTCCCCGTTAGGGGGCGTTCTAACCATACTGCGATATAAAGAGTTTTAATTTATATCGAGAAACTACGGTCGTGTTGGTGTAAATTTTTCTTCCGCAGAGCCTCCTTGACAACAGGTAGACCTAGAAATAATACTATCGGGGGATGGAGGGAGACAGATTTAAATCAAAACGAAACGTAGATTTTCTTATTTTACTAAGGCCAAGAAGATGTTAGCATGAGTTTTTTGGGACGCAAGAGAAATTGTGTTCGTAGATTACTTGCAAATACAGGTAAAACAATAAATTTTGGATATTATTTTAAACTTTTTAGACTAGCTGAAGGAAAAATTAGTGAAAAAAGAAAAGGTTTGCCTAAGAAAACATAGTTTTTTTTCAGAACAGTGCACCGTGTCATAAGAGCATTTCAACAATGGTTAAAATCCATGAATTAAAGTTCGAAATGTTAAAGAAACCACTGTATTCTTCAGATTTAGTTACTTGTAACTTCCATTTGTTTAAATGCCTAAAATAATTCAGGCGCAGAAAGCGTTTTTCATCAAACGATGGTGTCATAAAAGCTGGAAAAGCGTATTTCGCAGCCCTTCCATATTCCTAATTCAGAGATGAAATTTATAAATTGGAATCTCATTGGAACAAGCGCAAGCGTACTTACTCCAGGCTGTGGGTGAAAAATAGGTCGATCTCAGGATATAATTCAGGAATTTTTGAAACCTATCAGGTGTTGTAAAGGACGATGCCAGGAATAACTTATACTTAAATGTGACCAAAAATATTGTGAGCTTTTTTTTATTGCGATTTTCATTTGTTAAATTTGCAATTTTTAAAGATTTTTAATTTTGCAGCTTAGGATATTGATTCTAGAGAAAAACTTTTTAATAGAAAGTTGTAGTAAATTAAAAAACCTACAATTTGAGCTATGGTAAGTTTAATTTCGTTTATTGGTTATTGCAAAACAGCCTGCGAAAAGTCCAAAATGGCCGTTTTTTACAATTGCGGTATTTATTGTACAAATAATTTTTTTTATTTTCTAAATCTTTAAAATGAAGATCTTTCAATTCCAAACATAAAAAAATTGCAGGGTCGGATTAACGAATTTGTTGCTTAGATATTATAAATTGTTTATCCCAAGAGGTCAAATGTCAAAGGCTATAACTTTTTGAAAAAAAAATCGTAGAGAGTTGGTGAAACATTCAATCTCCTTCTACAGAGTTATATTTTTATATTCTGATGTAAATAAATACGTAAAAAAATTTTAAACCATTAATTCTTGGGTTTGAAAATAAGGGGGCCAACTTCTTTATAACCATTTAGAGCTGAAGCGGCCCTGTACATCCTATGAGTTTTTAACTTACAGATTATTGTTGCTGAAGACAAAACGAAGATTTATAAAAAAAATAAAAAATTTCTACGACCAACTGAAGCCGAGCTAAATGTTGGGTTTGAAAATAAGGGGGCAAATTTCGTTAAAAACATTTAGAGCTGAAGCGGCCTTGTACATCCTATGAGTTTCTAACTTACAGATTATTGTTGCTGAAGAAGAAAGGAAGATTTATAAACAAATAAAAATTTTCTACAACCAACTGAAGCCGAGATAATTGTTTCTTATTTCTTAAATCGTAGTGCCTTTATTTATAACAATTAAGAAATTATTTTACAGTCATTGAGTAAAGAAAGACTTATACTATCTTAAAATAAAAATTATTATAAAATATAGTTACATTTAATTATTAATTTTTTTTTTAAAATCGGTGCTTTTGCGAGCGGCCGAATATTGCAAATCGCCCGGCTCGCTTCAAATCCGCGCGCTCGGAAAATTTTTACGTAACTTGTATTAAATTTTGACCGAAAACAATTTAATAATATTACCATTACAATATACAGTCTATTTACCACTGCATTTGTTTTTCTTGATAAACTTTTATACGTGAAATCTCATTTCTGAAGAAATAATATTACAAAAATGACATATAATATAATGAAATATATAACTATATTTTAAATTTTTTCCTTGTTATATAAATATAATAATAATAATGTTACTTCTTATTATACAATATAAAACTTTTTCTTCTTGCAGTGACTATCCGTTTTGGATGTTGGCGATCATCATGGCAATTTGTCAAACCCCATTTGGAAACTGAGAACCAGGAAGGCGAAGGATTACCTTGCTAGAAAATGTACGTACGTCGTCGTTCAACACAACACCTACAAATCTTTTTAGAGCAGCAGTACCGATTTAGTGTCCAAGTACAGATTGCCATGATGGTCGCCAACATCCAAAACGGATAGTCACTACAAGAAGAAAAAGTTTTATATTGTATAATAAGAAGTAACATTATTATTATTATATTTATATAACAATGAAAAAATTAAAAATATAGTTATATATTTCATATATTATATGTATCATTTTTGTAATATTATTTCTTCAGAAATGAGATTTCACAAAAAAAAGTTTATCAAGAAAAACAAATACAGTGGTAAATAGACTGTATATTATTATGGTAATATTATTAAATTGTTTTCGGTCAAAATTTAATACAAGTTACGTAAAAATTTTCCGAGCTCGCGGATTTGAAGCGAGCCGGGCGATTTGCAAAATTCGGCCGCTCGCAAAAGCACCGATTTTAAAAATAATTTTTAATAATTAAATGTAACTGTATTTTATAGTAATCTTTATTTTAAGATAATAGAAGTCTTTCTTTCGTCAACGACTGTAAAATAATTTCTTAATTGTTATAAATAAAGGCACTACGATTTAAGAAAAATGAAACAATTATCTCGGCTTCAGTTGGTTGTAGAAAGTTTTTATTTTTTACAAATCTTCGTCTCATCTTCAGCAACAATAATCTGTAACTTAGAAACTCATAGGATGTACAGGGCCGCTTCAGCTCTAAATGTTTATAACGAAAATGCCCCCTTATTTTCAAACCCAACATTTAGCTCGGCTTCAGTTGGTCGTAGAAATTTTTAATTTTTTTATAAATCTTCGTTTCGTCTTCAGCAACAATAATCTGTAAGTTAAAAACTCATAGGATGTACAGGGCCGCTTCAGCTGTAAATGTTTTTAAAGAAATTTGCCCCCTTATTTTCAAACCCAAAAATTAGAGGTTTAAAAATGTTTTATGAATTTATTTACATTAGAATATGAAAATATAACTCTTTAGAAGGAGAATGGATGTTTCACCAATATAATGGGATTTATCTCATTATTTAGATATTTTAGAAATCCTAAAATTACCTTAAAGTATTCGTTAGATATTTATTTATAAAACAATAAATATTACGCATATTTGTTATAATAATTGCAAAGTAGAACACCTTAGTAAAAGTCCACGTTTTGCTTACTCAACAAGGTTGTGATTATTCATTTTGACACACTAACGAGAATATATACAAACATATTTACAAAACGAAGTATTTGATAAATATGGGAATACGATCAAATTGGGGTCATTAGTGGGTCAGTCGAATTAGTTAGTTAGGTTTGAGAGGTTGCTGCCGTTAGAGCAGAATAATGTCACCTATCAACTGAATACATTTATATGGTATTAATATAACCAAATAAAGGAGTTATGAGTACATAGTGCGTTCCTGATAGTCAATCCCATCACCAGAGCAGTTCAATATACAGATACCACCATATGGCGACCTGAGAGACGGACTGGACTTCTGAAGCAGTAGAAAACAAAAAAGATGGCAAAAAACTGGAAGAAACGAAGGAAATTTGGGGTAAAGTACCAATCCTCATACTAATTGGTATCGTTAGATGAAATGGGACGGACTATATGGAGCTGGAGAGGCCAACGACAAGGGAGTCCAAATGGTAGACGTCGACATGGACGAAGGTTTTTGGAGACATGGGACCACGCCCAAACGTCAAGAGGACAAAAATGGAAAGGAATGGATAATACCCAGTGGACAGATGTGTAATCGTGAGTAACTTTTTAGCTATTTTTTTAAATTGCATATACAGTCTCACAGATATGAATTTTTTTTATTAATATAATATAAATATAATCATTTAAGAAGAACTAGAATTTATTAATTTTCACTTAAATATAATTAAATTAGGTTAAATTTTTTTTCGTATATTATTAAGTTTTAAAAGTATTTCACTAATTTAGAAGATTTTTTTTGAGAATTACATATCATATATAGATAATCTTAATCGATAGTTTTATTTTAATAGAAATATAACAATTCTTATATTTTATATGGTAAGAAATAATATAATTATTTTTAAACATACGAGTACGTAAATAAGTTTATTTTGATTGATGTATTTCTGCTTTTTCTGCACTTTTTGCATAAGGAAGTTATTTTGTTTATAACAGTATTTACTATTTTTAAACTAAGTACTTCGAGTATAATGTGTTTGACATTGAAAATTGAAACGAATGAACTACATAGGAATTTGCAAAAACGACAAATTTTTACGAAGAAAGATATTATGATAAAAATAAAATTAGCCTGAAAAATATAAGATACTAGTATTCGAACAATATATTATGTTTATAAGGAAAGACAAAAGAAAGTATTTTAAGATGTTGGAAAGAAATTGGAAAAACCAGCATAAAGGACTTATTATATTAGAGACGGAAATGTCTCAATCAATGGAAATTTTTGTTGAGAAATGCACGTAAATGCAAAGATTTTTACTTATGATAAATATGACAAGACAAAGGAACATACCCTGAAAAGGAAAAATTAAAAATGACTACGGAAAAGAAATATTTTTTTATATACAAGAAGTATGATTATACCACGTACATAGGACTAATAAAATTCGTCCTCGTGAGAGAGCCCATAACTACTACCATAATGGCATATGGAATTTTTATTGAGTGAACGAATTTCCTCGTGAGAGAGTGAATTATTTTTATACAATGATTTTGTGACGAAAAGAAAGTCAGTTAAGAAATGATGATGAACTGATATAAGAAGAAAAATAGAAACAAAACAAGTTATATAAATACACGGAAGTAACGGAGTTATATTAAAGGAAAAGAAAATCCCATTTGAGGAAAAAGACAAAAGAATATGGAAAATTAAGACTTAGAAAGTTATCTTAGAAGAAAGACAAGTATTAAGGATAATTTGAAGAAGATTAATGTCAAAAGATCTGGAAAAATAGAATTGAAGAGAATTTTGTACCTACAGTACAAAAAGTTACAGTACCTACAGTAGAAAGTACTATTTAAGAAGAATATTTTGTATGGCTTCAAGTAACATAATTATTAGTATAATATATAAAATAACTTTAAATTTCTATGATATAGATATACTTAATTTATTCGAATGAGGTCATGTAAGACTGTATTTCAATTAAAGAAATAGAGATTATTTTTGTAACGTAAAAGTGACTATTCGCGTGAAGAAACTGAACTTTTATTTAGTTAGTAACAAAAATTTAGATTAACTATTTAGCCTTTGTAGGTTTTTCTCATTAGTAGTTTTTATGTAAATATTTTAATGGACGTCCAGACTTAATATTAATTACTCAGCAATTGCAAGCTGAAATTTTCTTTACGTAATAGGAGATTTTCATGATATTTCAGGAGATTTTCATTAGTAGGAGATTTTCATGATATATTTTTTAACAGAATATGGTCTATTTTTATTAACACTTTCTTTCGATTTTTTTCATAATTGAATGCTGAATTTTTTTTGATACGGACTTTTTTTATTTCAATTTTTTTAATATCGGTCGAATTTTAGTATAAATTTTTAATATCGGTCGAATTTTAGTATAAATATTTTACAATAAAGTACAATTAAAGATAATTTAGACAATAAAAACCAACTCTTGTCAAGGAAAAGGTACAAAATGAAAATTAGAAGATATTAGCATACCCATTTCGTGTTTTGAAACTAACTGGATCTCACCTAGACTGAGTATATCAGATCAGACAGGAATTTAGGGATGCAAGATGTAGACGAAGATTTTAGAAACGCACAAATATCCATTTTGT
Organism: Diabrotica virgifera virgifera; assembly: GCF_917563875.1. Taxonomy (NCBI): domain Eukaryota; kingdom Metazoa; phylum Arthropoda; class Insecta; order Coleoptera; family Chrysomelidae; genus Diabrotica; species Diabrotica virgifera. The sequence goes on along the minus strand of NC_065446.1, from coordinate 24,338,530 downwards.
CTTTTTGGAGCAATCCTCGTCACGCTTAGGAAGTGCACAGAGGGCCGGAAGCAAATTCAAGGGTATAAAGTTGCGAAAAACTACCCATCGAGTGGGTAAGGGTTAGAAAATGAAGAATTTATAAAGTAAATGATATATAAATGAATAAATATGAAGAAGAAGAAGATTTTTGTTTAATGGTACACGATGAAGAAAGTACTAAGTATAAAGAAAATGAAGAAATATGTAGTTATTGTGAAGTACCAGACAAGAAGAAGAATAAGAAAAAGAGATAATTTCTAATAGAAGAATATTAAAAATTGGAGAACATCAAAAGATTTGTCTTAAGGGTCTAGTAAAGAAGTAGAATTAACAAGTAAGTTCAAATGAAGGAGTTGTAATTTTTTTTTAAACCTCTGAAATTAAAGTAAAGTATAAAATACAATTTCTAAGTATAGATTTTCGTGAGTCACAAGAAAAGAATTAACTAAGAATAGACGATGTTTGATAATTATTAGTGAAATAAATTGTATATATTTGTAAATTTTTTTTATATATTTTTTTTTGTAAAAATTTGTATAAATCTATACATATAACGTAATCAGTTGATGATGATAGTAAGAAAATTTTCTTCTCTTCGGGGAGGAAAAAGGAAGCACGGTACATGGCTCAGAAAATTTTCTTTTCTAAGGGGGATGATATAATGGGATTTATCTCATTATTTAGATATTTTAGAAATCCTAAAATTACCTTAAAGTATTCGTTAGATATTTATTTATAAAACAATAAATATTACGCATATTTGTTATAATAATTGCAAAGTAGAACACCTTAGTAAAAGTCCACGTTTTGCTTACTCAACAAGGTTGTGATTATTCATTTTGACACACTAACGAGAATATATACAAACATATTTACAAAACGAAGTATTTGATAAATATGGGAACACGATCAAATTGGGGTCATTAGTGGGTCAGTCGAATTAGTTAGTTAGGTTTGAGAGGTTGCTGCCGTTAGAGCAGAATAATGTCACCTATCAACTGAATACATTTATATGGTATTAATATAACCAAATAAAGGAGTTATGAGTACATAGTGCGTTCCTGATAGTCAATCCCATCACCAGAGCAGTTCAATATACAGATACCACCATACCAACTCTCTACGATTTTTTTTCAAAAAGTTATAGACTTCGACATTTGACCTCTTGGGATAAACAATTTATAATATCTAAGCAACAAATTCGTTAATCCGGCATTACAATTTTTTTTTATGTTTGGAATTGAAAGATCTTCATTTTAAAGCTTAAAAAATTTAAAAAATTATTTGTAAAATAAATACAGCAATTGTAAAAAACGGCCATTTTGGACTTTTCGCAGGCTGTTTTGCAATAACCAATAAACGAAATTAAACTTATCATAGCTCAAATTGTAGGTTTTTTAATTTACTACAACTTTCTATTAAAAAGTTTTTCTCTAGAATCAATATCCTAAGCTGCAAAATTAAAAATCTTTAAAAATTGCAAATTCGACAAAATGAAAATCGCAATAAAAAAAAGCTCACAATATTTTTGGTCACATTTTAGTATAAGTTATTCCTGTCATCGTCCTTTACAACACCTCATAGGTTTCAAAAATTCCTGAGTTATATCACGTTTTTTCACCCACAGCCTGGAGTAACTGATATTAAGGAAGGCTATACTGAATCATGAAAATAACTATATTTATAAATAATTTTAACCAATATTTTATTGAAAACTACGTATAAATATTTGCTAAACTGTGCTGTTCAGTTTAACAAGTTGAATAATATTTGCCACATTAATTGGGATATATGTCACTGAATATTTTTATACAATGAAGTACAATGAGTATGAGTATTTTTATACAATGAGTTTTATATGAAAGTATTAAAAAAAATTATTTGTCAAATATCATGCGATATTTAGTAAGAATAAATAAGAAACTATGGCTCCATATTTGTTCTTAAACTTGTTTCCATTCGACAATAGACACGAGAGCATTCGGCAAAAGTCGCTCGAGCCCTCCGGGCTCTCGTGTCTATCAGGCCCGGCGCAAATTGCATTTATTTTTCTAGCGTGCTGCATATTGAACACAACCTAACCCAACCGTTGGCTATAGATGTGGCGAATAGAGACGGGAAAATCAGTGCGGACATGTAACAGTTACTTTTGATACCGGTTCTCAGTGATAATGAGTACAAATAGCTGATTAAAAAATACTTATGTATCTGATCCTTGTACTGACTTGAGTAGGTAACGTAAAATCGGTATTTCCGTACTTCTAACTAGTAACGTTTTAAAAATATCTTACACGTCCCTAGTAGTCGTAGCGGTATGGCTTTCGAAAACATCGAATTTGATCATAAGCGGGTGCACAAAAAGATATCTTACACCGAGTATTTTATTTCTGCACATAATACCTACATATTTAAAATAATCTCTCCCCTACTACTCGGTCATAACTCATATTCCTCAATTTACTGCTCGGATCACAATCATTTACAATTACTGCAGGATCGCAAGCATTTACAATTACTGCAGGTCATAATTCATAATCCCTGCGCTACTGATCGGTCATAAAAAATAACACTATCTGCAAATTTCGTTTTTAATTTTTAATCATAAAAATGTAATATGTAATAAACAAAAATGTAATATGCCGACAAGTTGAATTTGAGGGTAATACGATATTTTTAGCGATCACGGTTTTAAGTAACATGAATAATTGTTCACCTTATTTTTCTAATAATGTGTTTTTGTAAGGGCACAACTTTGATTATTAATCTCGTATTGCCGCTTATTTAGTCTAGTAAAAGTTATCAGAATTTAATGACAAAGACAACGCAGTTTGCACTCGGGGTGTTGACTAGGCTAATATTTTTATTTATCATAATAAGTTGTACTTACTTACCATCCTTATTCATTTCAGATAAGTCCATCTCGCAAAAAAAAAACAAGTAAAAATAAACATCTGGCGGTGAGTCAGACGTCCCACGGCCCAAGCAAACTGTACGCCGATGACAAACGTTCCCAAGCGAGACCTGCGAACGAATACACTGATAGTAGGATGCGCAGAAATGTCTACGCATTTAGCCGGTGCAGGTTGTGTCTCGCTTAGGTTCAATTTGCGCCGGGTCTTATTGCCAGACAACACGTTTTCAAAAACCGTCGCATTATTGTGAATTTATTCTCACTCCCTTGTGATATTAATGTTGTTAATTTCCCGTCGTCAAGTATTACGTCAGATGGCCCTAGTTAATTGCTACGCAAAAATAATCTGTGACAATAATGACAATTAATGTTTTACAACTTGTCAAAGAGAACACCATGAGCAGGTTTAACAGATATTCAGGTTAAGATATCAATAAAATATTAGTTAAAATGATTTAAAAAGACAGTTTTATCCATGAAATAATCTTACCGAATTACACTCGAGCTCCTAAAGATTACCGATTTGTTTCGCCCTCGTAATGACATAATTTCAACTGTCAAAGTGTCACTCGGGATATAAATCGATAATTTTAGAGCTATCGTGTAATTACTACAGATAATATCAATTAAATAGATGATAAGCAAGCAACAATGTCAATAATTTTTTAAAAGAAAATTGTACCCGCTATCATAAACATGCTTTTCTAAAAAAGCTTTTATAATCATAACAGAGAAAGCACGCCTTTTGATAACCTCTTTTATGCCGAATCAACCTTCTGGAACACAGATATCCAGTTATAACTATATAAATTACAGAGACATATGCTAAGCTATTCAATTACCATTTTATCTAGGACGTATTAATCCAAAATCTCGGCGTCCGAAGAGATTTACGATAGGAGCAGGACATGGCTTGACCTTTTCCAGATTCCCTTTAAGCGGTCATGACTTTTAGTGTCCTAGACAACCCGAGAAATCACAACTGGCAGCCATAAGCGTAGTTCACAAGGAGGTAGCCGCTTTTAAAACATACACAACTTGGCTATATTTTGATTGTGAAACACTTCACTTGATATCTAGAAAGAATGTCTAAAATATTTTGGGTTCGAATTTACAAATATATTTTATAGACAAATTGCTAAATTATATTGTATGGTCAGTGGCGCACCTAGAATTTTGCTTTGATGGGGTTTTGCTTGGACAAAGAAATTTTTTTTATTGTTTGTGAAAGAGAAGTTACATTTTCCTACCAGTCTCTATACAGTAGAACCCCGCAAATCCGAACTAATTGGGGGGACAGCATGTTCAGATTCCGAAAAGTTCGGATTATCCTAAAGTTAGCCTTAACTAGTAGTTCAAAACTTTCATTGTGATTTTGAGTAGCCAAACGTTCTCGCAAGGGTGTGGACAATATTTTTGGACTCAAGTTGACTATGAGAGAACCAAAGTAAGTTTGTGTTTAACCTTTATAAACCTATATCTTAAAGTGTAATATTTATTTTTAAGAAATTTTAAATGTCAAAGTCCTAGTAATCCTACATTGTCCAATTTTCTGGCTTTACTCTGTATAATAAACATGTTTTTAAGTTTTTGTCGAGAATTTTTAAATTTTTTTCACTTTCCGTTGGTTCGGATTTGCCGAAGGTTCTGATTCGCAGGGTTCGGATTTACGGGGTTCTACTGTATATTTTATATGCCCTGGGGAACACCCAAACCTCCCCCTCCCTGGGTGCGCCACTACTACTTACTTACTTTCCGTGTCCGGAACACCAACAACTTTAAATTCTGTATTTCCAATGGTTGGCCACATAGATGGCCCTGTCATTTGCTATAATTAAGTCTTGTTCTGTGCAGGTCTCTCTCATCTCTGTGCATGATAGTAGATGCCGGCTGGTCTGAACCGCGCCACAGTCGCAGGTATTGTCCTCCTGGTATCCCCATTTTTTCAGGTTACTAGCACAACGTGAAACGCCGGTTCTTAGTCTGTTTAGCGCTTTCCAAGTCGGATACGGTAAATTGTGTCCAGCAGCCATTTCCTCCGAGGGAGGAAAATATGTCGCGGTAGCTGACGCTTGCCATAGGTGTATTCGGCGCGTTTCTGGCGCTTCGGGGATGGATCTTGATGTTTTCAGGAAGCTTTTCCGAGATCTTAGTCTGCTTGGCTGAGTTTGGTGGTCATATTATAACCACGTTCACGACTTCGGTCCGTCTCCTGCTTTTTCCGTTCTACTTCTGACGTGACCTTCCTCCTGATAGGTGGTGGAGCAATTCCAGCAATGGGGTATACCTCTTCGATAGGTGTCGGTTTCAGGCAACCCGATATTATACGGACCGTTTCATTTAGAGCCACGTCGACGTTCTTTGCGTGTGCAGAGTTTGCCCATACTGGTGCTCCAAACTCCGCGGCCGAAAAACATAATGCCAAGGCAGAAATGCGGAGAGTGTGTGGTTGTGCTCCCCATTTTGTATTAGTTAGCTTGCGGATGATATTATTTCTGGCACTTACTTTCTTCTTGACATCTTGACAGTGGTATCGGTAAGACAGAGTTCTATCCAGACGGACGCCAAGGTATTTTGGCGTCTTGTTGTGTTCCAGCATCTGACCACGCCATTCCACCTCCAGCGACCTTCGGGCATGCTTGTTTCTCAGGTGGAAAGCACATACCCGGGTTTTTGTGGGATTGGGTTTCAGATGGTTTTTATCATGGTATAGAGCTAAGTCTCCCAGGGCATCTGTCAGTTTCACTTCGACTTCATTGAAGGTTCTTCCCTGAGCTGCCACCGCTGCATCATCAGCGTAAATAAATTGCCTTGTTTGTTGGTGTATGGGTTGGTCGTTGGTGTATATGTTGTATAGAATCGGCGCGAGGACACTTCCCTGTGGTAGCCCATTTTTTTGGTCCCTCCACCGACTGTTCTTGGACTGGAGCGTTACGTAGAAGCGTCTATTCTGGAGGAGACATTTCACTAACCTTGTTAGTCGGAAATCCTTTGTAGTTTCGTAGAGTTTTGCGAGTAGCCGTTGATGGTTAACTGTATCATAGGCGGCAGTTAGGTCTATGAACGCTACTCCTGTTATTTCCTTCCGTTCAAAACCATCTTCAATATGTTGGGTGAGATTAAGAATTTGACTGCAGCAGCACTTTCCGGGCTTGAATCCTGCTTGTTCTGGAATAATTTTAGTCTCCACATATTCTGCGATCCGGTTCAGTATCATTCTTTCAAAGGCCTTGAAAAGGTGGCACAAGAGAGATACAGGTCTAAAACTCTTTGTATCCGCCGGATCCTTCCCTGGTTTTAAGAGGGCTACCACTCTAGCTTTCCTCCAGATTTTGGGGATTTGTAATGTACGGATGCAGCAATTCATCATTTTTACGAGCCACTCTACGGTTTTTAGTCCAAAGTTCTTTATTTGCTCTGTTCGTATGTCGTCCAGGCCAGCCGCTTTATTATCTTTCATTTGATGGATCGCGCCTCTCATCTCCTCTAGACAAAAAGAGGTACCTAGAACATCTCTTTCTTCGTCGATATTCCGTTGAGCTCTCACCTTGTTCGTTCTTGATGTCGTCTTACCGTTCATTAAAAGATGATGGGCTATCTGATCGGGTGTGACTTCTGTCATGTTGACTGCCGGAGCAGCGGGATCGTTGCCAAGATTCCGAATCAGCTTCCAGGCACGTCTGCTGTTTTGTTTCATGTCCAGACTCGTGACCAGCTTGCACCACCTTTCCGTTCTGTTGGCGGATATCGCATGTAACATTTCCTGCCCAGCCTGTATTGTCGCTTCCGAGAAAGGGTCTTCTTCATATAGCTGTTCGTATCTTTTAAGTAGGGGTTTAGATTCTTCATTGAGCCCCGCTATGTACTCAGTTCGACAACCTCTAGGGATAAATTTCCGTGATACTTGCTTTATGATTTCTACAAACCACTGATGGTGCGCCACTGAATATGGCTCAAATGAAAGGAATAAATTCGTTATTTCGTAAGCAGGCGATTTTGAGGAGAAGTCCCGAAACAGGTCAATTTTTATTTTTAAACTATGATTTTTTTAGCATATATACTATGTAACGTTGCGAACGTCACATCTTTGACATTTTATTTTTAAATAATTATTTTATTAAACTCATACAGAAGTAAGAATTTCAACTTGTATTCTAGTATAAAATCGTTTATTTAGAAACTATCTAAAAGTTTTCGTTTTAATTCAGAACATCTTCAGTGCCTAGAATGAAGTATTTTATTCTATTGTCTTTAATATTTCATTAATACTTACTTACTTTCCGTGTTCGGAACACCAACAACTTTAAATTCTGTATTTCCAATGGTTGGCCACATAGATGGCCCTGTCATTTGCTATACTTAAGTCTTCTTCTGTGCAGGTCTCTCTCATCTCTGTGCATGATAGTAGATGCCGGCTGGTCTGAACCGCGCCACAGTCGCAGGTATCGTCCTTCTGCTATCCCCATTTTTCAGGTTACTAGCACAACGTGAAACGCCGGTTCTTAGTCTCTTTAGCGCTTTCCAAGTCGGATACGGTAAATTGTGTCCAGCAGCCATTTCCTCTGAGGGAGGAAAATGTGTCGTGGTAGCTGACATAGGTAGCCATAAGTGTATTTGGCGCGTCTCTGAAGCTTCAGGGATGGATCTTGATGTTTTCAGGAAGCTTTTCCGAAATCTTAGTCTGCTTGACTGAGTTTGGTGGTCATATAATGGTGTCTTCGGCCCACTCCTGCTTTTTCCGTTCTACCTCTGACGTGACCTTCCTCATGATAGGTGGTGGAGAAATTCCAGCTATGGAGTATACCTCTTCGATAGGTGTCGGTTTCAGGCAACCCGATATTATACGGACCGTTTCATTTAGAGCCACGTCGACGTTCTTTGCGTGAGCAGAGTTTGCCCATACTGGTGCTCCAAACTCCGCGGCCGAAAAACATAATGCCAAGGCAGAAGTGCGGAGAGTGTGTGGTTGTGCTCCCCATTTTGTATTAGTTAGCTTGCGGATGATATTATTTCTGGCACTTACTTTCTTCTTGACATCTTGACAGTGGTATCGGTAAGACAGAGTTCTATCCAGACGGACGCTAAGGTATTTTGGCGTCTTGTTGTGTTTCAGCATCTGACCACGCCATTCCACCTCCAGCGGCCTTTGGGCATGCTTGTTTCTCAGGTGGAAAGCACATACCTGGGTTTTTGTGGGATTGGGTTTCAGATGGTTTTATCATAGTATAGAGCTAAGTCTCCCAGGGCATCTGTCAGTTTCACTTCGACTTAATTGAAGGTTCCTTCTCTGAGCTGCCACAACTATATCATCAGCGTAAATAAATTGCCTTGTTTTTTGGTGTATGGGTTGGTCGTTGGTATCATTAATAATTATCTTTTATTCGTTTTAACTTGCTTTTTCGTTAAAAACTTGTTTGGCGCCCTCTTTTATTATCCTCTATTTCCTATCTCTATTCTCCTCTAACATCAACTAAACATTCTGAGCGTACCCTGTATATCCTTACACTCTAGATATCTGTCTTTAAATACGGAACATGCCTGCCACCTCCTACGTCCTACTGTTATTATAATGACACTTCGTCTCTCAATTTTAAAAATGCTGGTGATAAACTCATAAAAGGCAAAAGAGCTTAAGAATAAATCATTTTTATTCAAATCATCTCTCTCTCTTGAAGTAAGAATTCTAATTATTACAATCATTATATTCCTACATACATACCTAGTTACCTAGATGCACATTTAGTAATCAAATTTTAACTAGTAATATTCAATCTTAATTCCATTAAATTAGCCTTTGCCAATTACTGCTTTTTATGATTACTTGGCAAAGGCTCGTTTTTGGTTTTTCTTCTTGATGACTGATATGTGCCTTTATCTTATAGTTGTTGGGAATATAATCAACCTTTCTTCCTCCGGGAGCCTCCAGCATCAAGCCATCCACACCGGCGATGGAACTACGGCGATATAACAACGATTGACCATGACATCCTGACTACAGCACCCAACATCTTCAGCTGCAGGGACCTAGGGCCACAACATCTGCCCAGGTCTACAACAAGTCGACGGCGGTACCATTCAACATCAAGAAGTAACCATCGAACCAGATACCAAAAGCCATAAGTATAATCCAGAATTGTTAGTTTTTGGCAAGAATTTAAATATATTTGTTAATGCACATAATAAGTCACATTTTTATTATATTTTTGTGAACAATAAACATAATTAGTTAAAAATATTGTTTTGTTTGCTTCCTTCCTAATTTTCATAGTTCATTTCTAAGATTAGGACAAGACGAACGCACACTTTGAGAGATTGAGCTAAGCTGAGGGTGTAGCGATGGCTATCTTGGATGATTGAGGTACGATTTTCGAATGTTATTTCAATAATTAGCTGGGGTAGTCTATCGCCTTTTTGTTTTTTTTTTCGTTTCAACTATACTGGTGACGTCATCCATCTGGGTGTGATGAGATAATCGATGATTTTTTATGGGAATATGGGTCGTGTTCTAGCTAATTTGAAAGGTTACTCAATTCCCTATATTATATAACATTCAATTATTTATATTATAATATACACATTACCATGAAAAAAAGAAGAATTTATGTAATTTGTTTAAAAAAATACTTTTTTAAACAAAAATAAAAATACTTTTTTTTCATTGTAAAAAAGAAAGCTTAGGCCGTTGCCTGAAAAGAAAAACAAAAATGGTATTTAATACTATCAAAATGTGGTTATATTGTGGACATTAGATATTATATCTTAATATTAGATAGTAGTTAATACTACTATCAAGATATTAATATTCTCACACACAAACATGCAACGACTCGACTCCAGACTGGAGATGGGCAATCGCTCAATAGGTGATTACCAACGAAGCGATTCTTCAATGCAGAATCGCTCCGTGGCTGGGTTCAATTCAATGCGTCGCAGTCCGATTGGTTCACTAAATCAACGCGTTAGTTAACCGGGGAGTCTAGTAGCTCAGTGCGCTGCAAGACTCCAGTGTTTCCCAACTCAATTCATTGAGAATTAGGTGGTCACCTGCTGGTGGCCAGGAGAGTTACTTTAAACTCACTCCAGTATGCAAGATGGAACTGATTTTGTCTTTTTACTAGTCCAATGTATCGTGGGAGTTGAGTTTGTGATGCATAGGACTGGAAATCTCAGTATGTCCTGTTTAAGGTGATCTAACCCCTCTTCAGAATGTGGTTTGTTTTTTTTTGGCTGGAGGCACTGGGATGTCGTTCGATGGACCACTGGTAGTATCTAGATCGTAGGGGTGTTACTGGAAGAGCCAGCTTCTAGAGTCGTCAGAGGAGAAAGGATTGTGGAGAAAACGGTTCTTTTCAGAATTTTGATGCTAAAAAATAAAGTGATTAATAATTAAATAAAACGGGATAGTTCCCGAAAGTTGGCTGTATACAATCTAGTTAAATAACTTAATGTGAAGTAACAAACTCCCTGGTTAGTTCATATTCAATTTAATTAAGAATTACAATTCTAAAAATCCAAAAGGATTACATTTATTGTTCAGAATGCACGTTTTCGGACTTTTCAGTCCATCATCAGTGAATTTAAAAGCTAGTTGATTACTAAATGAATTTACGATATTACTATATTTGGTTAATTTAATTTAAAATCACGTTGAGGGCAGCTGTGACTGTATCCTCCCTATGGACAGGTAAAATTTGCAAGTGAGGTCAGGAAACAAGAGAAAACCGGCCTCTCCATATCCGTGGCAAAACCCGAAGTGAGGTAAATGCTGCGCTCTCTATTAAATATCATTTTGATCGACCATCTCCTGGCATCCATCGGTGGTGGTGGGAGTCTAGTGGGACTGCGTGCACGGTCGGTACCTGCTGGCGAGCTGAACGCGTAGCTAGAGAGGTCAATCGTTACAATTGTATCCCTCAAGATACGTATCCGTACGTTGGAGCTCCGTGCTCCGTGTAGCAGCTCCACAAGGTGGATATGTTGGTCCTCGTCGCTCGGCGCTCACCCTCTTCGATTCAACCGGTTTGCTGTTTATACACAAAGCATCAAAATTAACGCACCACCTTAAAAATGGGATATTTTTGATGTCTTGTATTTCCTTAACCTGTTGCCCGATTTTAGTCATTTTCTAAATATGTTATAGCTTTATTCTTCAAGAATATCGATGTAATAATACTGTTACTAAACAGATAAGTGTCATTGTATCCGGGTGTAACAATGATAATGTGTTTTTTCGTCAAAGTTTGGAACACCCTGTGGAATATTCTGGCGTATATAAAATATTGAAATTAAAACTCAACTATAGCCTTAGGCTTTCTTAACATTATGCTTTTTGATTAATTGGCTTGAGTTCGATAATAAAAAAATTAGGTACTTTAACAACTAGCAACGTTCTTCATGAATACAGGGTGTTTCTAAATAAGTGCGATAAACTTTAAGGAGTAATTGTGCATGAAAAAAATAATGACCGTTTGCTTTATAAACAGATCCGCAAATGCTTCGTTTCCGAGATACGAGATGTTGAATTTTTTCTTACAAACTGACGATTTATTTATTGCTCTAAGTCCGGTTGAGATATGCAAATGATATTTGGTAGGTTTTAAGAGGTAGTTATTGCTCATTTTTTGGCATACAATTAAGAATTTTATATTCACCATTGGCGTGCATACGGGTAATATGACCCGTATGCAGACCAATGGTGAATATAAAATTCTTAGTTGTATGTCAAAAAATGCGCAATAACTACCTCTTAAAACCTACCAAATTTTATTTGCATATCTCAACCAATTTTAGAGCAATAAATAAATCTTCAGTTTGTAAGAAAAAATTCAACATCCTTTATCTCGGAAACGAAGCATTTGCAGACATATCTTTATAAAGCAAATGGTCATTATTTTTTCATGCAGAATTACCCCTTAAACTTAGTCGCACTTATTTTGAAACACCCTGTATTGATGAATAACATGGCTAGTTGTTAAAGTACCTAACTTTTTTGTTATCCTACATAAGCGAATAAATCGAAAAGAAAAATGTTAAGAAAGCCTAAGGCTACAGTTGCGTTTTAATTTCGATATTTTATATATGCTAGAATATTCCACAGAGTGTTCCAAACTTTGAGGAAAAAACACACTATCATTGTTACACACGGTATACAATGACACTTACCTGTTTAGCGATAATGTTATTATATCGATAATTTTGAAGAATAAAGCTATAATATACTAAAAAAAAATCACTCAAATCGGAAAACAGGTTTAGGAAATACGAGACATCAAAAATGTCCCATTTTTAAGGTGGTGCGTTAATTTTGATACTTAGTGTATAGAATAGAATAGAATAGAATAGAATAGAATAGAAATATGCTTTATTGCCACTGAAAATTTTTACAATTTTATGGACAAAGCTTACATACAGTCAAAAGAAAAACATAATATAAATAACAAATAACAACTACAATTTACTAAAATTAGATAAATCGTCAATAATGTACAGTATAAGATATAAAAGCCAAGACAAAAACAATTTATTGCAAAATATATATAAATTGTAAATTGAACATACAACAAATAAAATAAAATAGGTACAACATAAGGAACTGACAAGTATATGCTACTGCGCATGGAACCCAATTTTCTTAGTTATTCATTAAGAAATTCTTCTATTGAATAATATGGTCTTTTGGATAGATAGGCTTTTGTCATTTTTCGGAACTTAGGGAAAGATGTTGCAGATTTAAGTTGTAACGGAAGATGATTGTACAGTTTCTTTGCGGAATATAATATAGATTTCTTTACTAACTCAGTGGATGGAATCGGTAAATAAATATCAAAGATTGAATTTCTGGTGGAGTAAAGATGATTGGGCCTTGATGGAAAGACATGAAGGTGTTTACGAATTAAACAAACCGTTTCTAGAATATATAAAGATGGAAGTGTTAAAATTTCGTGATCTCTGAAGTAACTTCTGCAATGTGTAGATCTTCTGAGGCCAAACAAATATCTTATTGCTCTTTTTTGCAATCTAAAAATGACATCAAATTGAGCAGCTGTACTAGAACCCCAAAAAGGAAGACCATATCGAAGATGAGACTCGAACAACGAAAAATATGTTATTTTAGAAGATGCTAAATTGAGTTGCCTTGAGACAGATCGTATTGCATAGCAAGCTGAGGCGAGTTTCTTACTTAACGAATCGATATGAAGGGACCATTTGAGGTTGCTGTCTAAAAAAATACCAAGAAATTTTACAGAATCAACGGTACTGATCTGGCTGTTATGAAGTGGCAAAGGTTGAAGAGCTCCTTTATAGGATAATGCTACTGTTTTATTTACGTTAAAAGAGAGTAAATTAGAGTCAGACCAGGTCTTTATCGTCAGTAGATCCGAAGTTATAGTTTCATGAAGAGATGCAATAGTTGAGTTGCTCCAAGTGATACTGGTATCATCAGCAAAAAGAAAAATTTTCCCATTGATTTTTAAATTAGTGATGTCATTTACAAAGATAAGGAACAGTATAGGACCCAATACTGAACCTTGTGGTACTCCACATACGATGTTTTTGAGACTAGAGTCAGTATCATTTGCTCTAACTAGTTGTTTCCGATTATTCAAGTAGGATTGGAACCAATTCAAAGAAATACCTCGAATTCCATAGAAATTTAGTTTTGTAATCAAGATGTCGTGATTTACACAATCAAAAGCTTTGGCATAGTCGCAGAAAACAGTGGCAGTATAAAGATTATTGTTTAGTGCTTGGTAAACCTCATGTAGTACAGAAAACATGGCATCAGTGGTACATTTATTTGTTAAAAAGCCGAACTGATTTTGTGATAAAATGTTGTTATCAACGGTAAAGGACATAAGTCGAGTTTTAATGAGTCTCTCAATAATTTTGGAGAGTACCGGTAGTAAGGCAATAGGTCTATAGTTGCAGGCATCAGATTTTTCGCCACCCTTATGAAGAGGAATAATAATGGCTGTCTTTAGGCACTCTGGAAATTTACCTTTTTCGAAGGAATCATTAATTAGTGAGAGGAGGATTTCCAACACATGTTCTGTGAGATTAGAGAAAATTTTTATAGATAGTCCATCAGTACTACAGGATGATTTGCTTTTGATACAATTGATTGTTTGGATAAGTTCAGAGTTATCGACTGGTCGTAAAAAGAATGAATTCGAGACCTGTCTTGAATTAGGAAGATAGGAAATAGGATCTTGTTGCGACAAAATTGTTGATGTTATATTTTTACTCACATTAACCAAGTAGTCGTTTAGACTTTCAGGATTTGGAAGGGAAAATGATTGAGCTGTGTGAGTTTTATTTCGAAGATCGTTTATTATAGACCAAGTCTCTTTTGCAACACTTTTAGAGCTTCCCAGACGATTTTGATAATAGGCTTTTTTAGCTGACCTGACAAGTTTTAGATATGTTGTCCTGTACTTCATGATATATTCAGTGACAGCAACATCGGTAGTAAATTCCTTGATGTATAGTAGGGAACGCATATTCTTAGCTGATATGCGAATACCTTTCGTAACCCAAGGTTTCCGATGTTTTGGCTTAATAGGAATTAAAGGAAATGCCTTATTGAAGATGTGGAGAAGCTTATCTAGAAAAACACTGAAATTATAGTCCACGTCTATATAAGGAAATTGCCACTCAGAAGTTAAGCATAAATTTTGGAATTTACGAAAATTCCGGGCGGAAAAAATCCCACCTAAACGTCGGGTTTTTGAGGAGGGTTTGCTGAAGATGTTAAACTTCGTATACACTGCTTCATGATCAGATAGTCCCGCATTAATAACAGCAGAGCAGACATCAAGGGGTGAGAAATCTGAGACAATATAATCGATTATGGTAGATGTAGTTTTTGTAATCCTTGTAGGAGAATCAACGTGCATTGAGAGACCATACGATTCAAATATGTTTGCCAGGGACACTTGGGTAGCACTAGCAGCAGCATAATTAATGTTAAAATCACCGCATAGAATTTTTCTGCTTTTATGAGGCAGGTCATCTAACAAATTTAGCAGGTTCTGAAAAAATAGTTCCACGGTAGAATCAGGTGATCTATAAATGCAAATAATGTAAAGACTAAGATTTTTATTATAAACTAAGGAAAACTCAAAGAAGGATTCACTTAACAAAAAGTCATATTTTGTTACCAGAGAAAAATCATTATTTCTAGAGAGAATCAGGGTGCCTCCATGAGCCGAACTTGGACGTAGAGAATGTATGTAGAGAACCGCATGCCGTATCCATTTGAGCAGCTACACGGAGCGCGGAACACCAACGTATGGATACGTACCTTCACACTTAACGAGAACTTACGATTTAAGCAAGAATCATATTATCATGCCCGCACCGTTCCGGCACGTAGCTTTTCGTTTCCGAAAAATATTGATTGTAATGGTTTTAAATATGAACAATTCATACTGTCCGGAGCGTATACACATAGTATCAGACAACTATTTGTAAAATCAGGTTTTTTTAGACTACGCTACGTGCCGGAACGGTGCGGGCATGATAATATGATTCTGGCTTAAAAGTGAGCCGGTGTTTCTGATTGGTCAATGTTTTACTGAAATGAAAAAGACGAGAAAGAAAATTAGATGTATCGTTTTGTTTAAAAGTGGATCCGTCAATAATTATTAGGTATCTAATAAACACATTATTAATCATTCATATTAGACTGTATTCTCGATCCAAAGTATAAAAAGTAAAAAGAAACCAACTTTTTGTAAAAAACATTTGAAAGTTTTACAATTTTCAGAGTGTTAAAAGGTTTATAATTAGAAAAATCATTAAAAACTCTACGCAATTTCATACGTGTTGAGTAGACAAGAATCTCTGATTTTCGAGGTCACTGACTTTGCAGAAATATACGCGATCCTCGTTTTCCACACTGCTGCATAAAAACAGTACATCAGCAAGCACTGCACTTCTTTTTCGTTTTAGTACACTCATAAAATGGCGACGGTGACGTTTAATTTTTAAACTCAGACAAGAAATTTTATTTATAACGGACTATATCTAGAGTTAAAAACTTGTAGGGTTATGAGGATTCAAATATAGCGGGTAACAAATTTCTGAAACTGCGATCTGTCATGTCTAAATTTAAGTACTTATTATTTTTATATGGGATTAAACCACAATTATTGGTGTAATGAAATTTACATTTTTAATTAACTAATGTTTGTCGTTTCGATTTTCACCCCGGAAATCGTTCTCAAACAAAAATATTTTAAAAATTTCTGGGAAGATATATATTCAATACGAGTAGGTATTGTTATGCTATGCTTTGTATTTTCTCTCTGTTATGAGATTGGTCAGCATCTTATTAATTCAATTAATTAATTAATTATTTTAATTGCTACTCATGGAAATAGAACCAAAATTTAATAAAAACTTTCCAATAAAAAATATTCTCAAGGCTAATTCACTTTAATGTATCACCTTTAGTTTATGGCTTCTAGTATTTCGCGTTGCTTACTTTATCTAGGACAAAACAGGGAAAATAAATATGCTCAAAATCATATAAATTTTATAAATAATATTTATTCATATACTATACCATAAATATAAGATTCAAAATGTTGTAACATTTTTTTTATATACTAGGATTAGTTAATAATTTATTTACCCGTTGGATTAAATTTTAAACCCACTAGTACTCATTACGGGTACGCCTATGGCCGTTTCCTTAAATAGCTACCCTTGGCTAATTTTATTACCCTAACGGTAGAATTAGCGGTATTGGCAAATTCGTTGTCGGTATGACAAACGCAAATAACTGGAGTCTATTATTATAAACGGAACCATTCTTTTATTGCAGCTTTGCCGAACACAATGTTTTGGAAATAAACCTTGCCCTTATTTTATATAGCTCTTGCTATTGTTATCCGTTTCGCATAGAAACCTCCCAAAGTTTACTACTAAGATTCCGTTCGGTATTCCATTCTATTCAAAGAGGGAATGGGCATTACCAGGTTTTATGATCACTTTGCGTTTCGGTAATATTTCAATTAACTTTCCCTTTCGAAAACCCCCGTTAGGTTCGTTGCCTCCTCTTGCGGTCTGTTTGAAGCGCGACCTTATTTCAAAGGATCTATTTTTTTAATACTTTACAACTCAAATACCGTTACGTTCCTTAAAAACGCAAATAGGTCGGTTCCTTTTGAGAGTTGCAATTTTTTTTGAGTAGGGAGATTATATCCCCACTTTTTTAGAAGGAAAGTATCGCAAAGATTGCGAAGAGAAAAAGGACTTAGCGGCTGAATGGCTAGAAGTACAGACGTGTGTCTCTAGAGTACCGTATATCTGATCTACCGTATATCTTATCTGAGTGATATTCACTCTCTTACCGTATCTGTAATTGGATCTAACATCCGTTTAGATTCAATTACCAAATAACTTCAGTGTTTGGTTACTAAGTAAAGTAAATAATATAGAGTCAGTGTAGATTAAGAGGCAGAGCAACTGTAAGTGTCTTAATAATCCTACCTAAGACTATTTCCAAAAATAGAGCAATCTAAGGGCTATCTACCTCAACATATCTTCATCTGTGGTTAAGGCTAACCTTCGATGAATCTCATCAGCGATTTCCTCAATAGTTTTTTATTCATTAATAAAACTTTTCATTGTCAAAACTAAGTACAAACATTCACTAATTCCTTAATAGCTGTGCGATTGGCTTTTTGTTTATAAAACCAAGTGCGGGTTGGTTTTTGATTTTTGAACAGTAAACATTTGTTAACTTTGTATGCTTTGCATTCAATTTTATTATATCTTTGTACGTTATATTCCTATCAATCATTAAGGTTACCATATCCGTTATCTCGAGATAAGCCCTAGGCCAGTAAAGAGAGATTTCTCATTATAGATGCTTGATTTGTTTTTTTAATTCATAACCAGGCTCTCTTTACTGTGTTTTTAATTGTGCATGTTTTTGTTATAATATGTTACTTGTATTTATTCCATCACAATTTTTGTTTATTTCTAACTGTACACTACAACACATTAATTATTGTTGGTGCAGTTTTGATGGGTGTATATACATTGTTTTCTCTTTATTTCTTGTGTTTTTTTTGGACTCACCCTTCTGGTGAGCCATTTGTTAATATATTGTTTTTTATTTATTTCACTAGTTTTATTTATCTACTATTAATAAGTTCCCTGATAAAAGAAATTACCGCTAAATATTTACTAATTAACTGTCTATATCTTTTCTTGTATTTGGTCTCAGAACCTCATTATCTTTTCTTACCTACCTGTTTTCGTTTCTAAGGTTTCTTAATTTTCCCCTTTCAACCCCAAAAAGTTAAGTGGCGCCCTGTATCTCTTCTCTTATCTTAGGTAATTTTACCTATCTATCTTTTATCTGTTTCTCTCTCTTCTCTTATCTACCTTCTCTTGTCTTATCTTTACCTATTTCTTTTATTGGCTCCCTTCCACGTTCCAAAAGCTAGTTTCGAACCCACGACTCGTCTCCACCTACCATCTGGCTGCCGTCGCAGTGTCTCCATTGGTGACCTTTCTAACACCATCCAAAAAAAAAAAGGTTTCCGAGGTTACAATGTATGCTAAAACTTTATTCTCTTTTAAAATTTTCATATATTATAAATTAATATTTAATTCTACTATCTCCTTTTTTATTAACCAAATTTGATTTAAATGATTCGTTAGATTGTTTTTATTTATAAAAAAAACCAAAATTTTATTTTCACCTTTTAAATAGAATACTTATATCTTCTATGAATTTATGAACGAATAAATTATGCTCTAAAACTGTTAAATTGACAAAAAACAAATATGGTGTATAATATACAACAACTCTCTCCTTTTCACAAATAATCTGACTAACCTTTTTTATCTTCTTTACTTCTTCTCATGGATTGTGTTGTCCTCGGTTCTCCCTCACGTGCTCCTCGGATGCTGCTCCAGTCTTTTTCCTCCAAACTGTTTCACAAACAAAAAACCAGCACTCGCTCGAAATCTCCCCTCTATTTAGTCTCCGACTCGATACAAACAATATCAATCTTTATAATTCCGAGATTTTTTCTCTCAGCTCGATATCTTGTGCAAAATTGATACAAACCGGCTACTCGTTCCAGACAGAAAGTGGAATCTATTCGGACACGAGGAGATTGTACTTCTCGACTCGATCACAATTTCGTCACAACAGGAATCTGCTTACACGGCCATTAAATTCACCACTTTACACAAAACTACTATTTTTCAAACTGGACTGCTCGCTTCCGATCTAAATTACACAGTAAATCTTTTTCCTTCATCAATCTGAGACTCAACCACTCTGTTCTCCCTCCACCCATCTCTTCGCCAATCACAAGCATTCTCTCTACACATTACATCCCTACTTTCATTTCTTAAGAACAAATAGTCTTCTTACAAATTTTCTGTCTTGTCAAATTTCCAGGAGATATTAAAATTAAATATTTTCTTACATTTTAGAAAACCCTGTATTCTAAAACTAAACAAATTGTTTATCGTCGTTTCTTTTTAGGAAACCATTTAGAAACGTTCTATTGTCTACTCCAACCGCGAGTACATTCACTTTCTAATCCGACCGTATTTTAGTTCATTGTTTAATTTGCATAAGTCCGTTCGTATAATATTTACCACTAAAACTTTTCCTCTTTCCACGAAACACTGGTTACGGCTAAATTATATGATTTACAAATCTTGGCTATATACAGGGCCATGAAAATTAACGATCTCATGGTCTTTGACATAAAATGAATTCTCTAAATTCTCCCCATAAAAATTATTTAACAGTATATAATATGACGTAATTGTATTAGGTTATGTACGTCTTCAAAAATTGACATACTTACTTGGTCTAGATCTTTTAGGCCAAAGCAATTGTTTGATTGAAACAAATTTTGAGGGTGGTGCTTACTGCTGTACCCTAGAGATAACACAGCCTGACTGTTTTTGTGTGTTATTTTGTGTTAATTTTTGTGTTATCTGTATCGAAGGTGTGATTCTATCACTAAGTCTTTTGAATTTGTAATATAGATTTGGCTTTGTGTATTGTGTGTTGCAGATATTTTGTGTATGAGATTGTAAATGTTTTCTTCTTCGACTTCCTTCAGTCCTTTATTGTTGGTATATTCTTGTTGTTGTCTTCTTCTTTCAGTATTGGCAACCAAATCTTGCTGCATTTTGCTGATGGGTTTGCTACACATTTGCATCACATGCAACCAAGTCTTCAGAAAACCAACTTACACCAAGAGATATTTGAATTACCACTCCACGCAGAACGTAAACAGCAAAAAAGGAATGATCAAATACTTGTATATGACAGAGCCTAAAGCACCTGCTCTAATAAAAACGCATTTCAGGAAAAAAACCTAAATGAATATTGAAATGTTTATGAATATTTATGGTACATTCCATGCCAAATCACTCAGGCAAAAACTTTTGGATCTCCGATTTTTCTGAAACTTGCTGTATAGCTTCTGCGGGACGTAAAAATAATATATTTAAGGTCAAAAAATCTTCTTCTTCTTATTTTTCTCAAAATGTTATTTTATGGGAATTTGCAGTAATTTGGTGTTTGTTTAACTTTTTTAGTATTGCAACAAAATTCAAATCCTTCTAACCACGTTTTGGTTATCTGTGGGCAAATTTTCAGCCAAATCGATTATGACGTATTTTTGGAATGGAGGAAAATGTAAAAAACGGTATATTAACGTTTTCTACACTATAAAATTTGATCAAAAACTTTGTTTTGAATAAAAATAACCTATTATAATGCCATATAATGACATTTTTGTGTCCCCTTTATTAAAATATGATGTTTTTTTATTGATACTTTAAGATAGAAAATGCAAATTTGTTTAAAAAATACCAACTCACTGTAAAATCTTGAATGAATTATTCTTGCAGGTTTCCAAGAGCTCATCGGTAAATAAACTCTTTTTTACCTTCTCTATTGCAATATTTTTCAAATCACATTTTTCGTTATCTTTAAAAAGACGAGGAAGATGATATATCTGACAAAAATTTATCAAGAAGCCAATTGTCTTCACATGTATTAAAAGAATCCTTCTCTGGTAAGATAGGTTGCTCGGTAAGTTTGTTCAACATTTTAGGCTTATCATCATCTTTTATTTCTCGGTTTATACTTTTCTCTGTTTTTCTACTTTGTGTTTTTTCTTTCTTGGCAGTTTTTAAACTTTTAACCTTTTTGGAAATTTTGCTTACTGTAACAGCCTTCTTTTCTAAACGTTGTCTTTTTCTCTCCTCCTTTTCTGCAGCATTCTTTTTTTTAGATTCCTCCTCCTCAGCTTTTCTTTTAATCCACTGGGTAGATGTAATTGCGAATGTTATTTTTTTGGTGTTTCTGTTTCCTTTTCGTTTAGGTGTCTTTGCAAACTGCAAAGTCTCATTCAGATTTGGAGGTCTTTGTTCGTTTGTGTTTTCATTATTATTAGGCTTTGATAGTTCAATTTGCTCCGTGCCTGTATGTTCAGGGGGCATATCTTGGACATTAATAATTTGAATATTTTCATCCAGCTGTCCATCTAATATTTGATCGTGACTTACAATTAATACAGGAATCTCATTAATGTTGAAATCGGAAGGTTCAGGCTCTTCTGTATGGGCAGTGCTATCGGTAGGCATATTTAAAGTTTGCTGTTCCACCAGAATCACTTCTCTGGCCTAAAGAATGTGTTTAAAACTTTTCCATAACTTAAACAACAGTGGTTGCTTATTTTCTGTGAGATCCTTATAATCATTGTTAAATTCTTCAATAATGCGATTTCCTACTATGCGAGAGAAATCTTTGTAACTTAAAAATGTGTTACTTAGATTTTCTGACTTTGTTTCGGATTCAACTGTCAATATTTTTTGTCCTCCAAGACACTTGGAATAATCCAAAGCATTTGGATTCCAAGGGTATAGTCCGCAAGCCTTGAATCCACTTTTTATTGTTTCTGACTTTCCAGTTTGTTCCACGGCAATTTTCAGAACATTTGCAAAATGCTCTTTTGATAATGTCTCTGAAGGATGATCTCGTCTCCATTGTATAACAGCTTTTTTCCATCCACTTTTGATAGGCTTGAAAGCTGACACATCTGCCGGTTGAACAAGTCTCGTAGTGTTAGGATATAGACATATTAAAACAATATTTAGTTTTTTACATAAGATACTAAGGTTGTACGTCATGTGTGTTCGATGACCGTCTAAAAACAAAATGACCGGAAAAGACGTATTCACCTTTTTTAAATGCGGATAAAGTATGTTTTCAATAAAATCACACATTAATTCTGCTTTCATCCAGCCCGTATCAGAAAGGCCAATGCCCCATTCACCAGGAACAGACTTAGCGATATTCGCGGGAATATCGCTATTCGGAATTATATGGATACACGACCATCGGTGGTGTTATTCCTCCAGATGCTGTAAAAGTAAACATCACAGTGATGGTAGATTTAGACGATGCATGTTCCACTTCATAAACATTTGATGCCCCCCTAGGCGCTAGAACTTTACTGTTTTTCGGGCACAAATTAAAACATGTCTCATCTGCATTCCGAATACGATCGGGGTACTGTAACACTTCCGTAAGTCCTTTTTCTATGAAAAAACTTTCAACTTCAAAAAACCATTTTCGTATGTCACTTTCCGAAACATTTGCGCTAGCCGCGGTTACAGCTTCTGTTGTACGCAAAGAAATCTCGGTATTTCTTCGTAGGAAAGCTTTGTACCAAGTTTCGCCAGGACGATTGTTAATAAAAGGGTTATCTCTGGGATTACTATCAAGAAACTGCTTAACTGATTCCTGCACATCTTCCTTTCGACGTGGAAACTCTTTCCTATGATTTTCGAAAATCCAGTTCACCAAAATTTTTTCTTCTTCTGGTAGAAGAACTGGATTAGGTCCTAAATTTGGTTTCGTAAATTTTTTATTTTTCGAAATTGTAGGGTTGCCCTTGGAATTTTATAGCGCCTTGAAACTTCTCGTAATGAAAACCCGTTGTTTATTTCACCTAGGGCAGTTTGAAGCTCTTCTTCTGTATACTTTTTTTGATATTTCTCTCCGTCAGTAATTTTAGGCATTGTTCCAAAAAAGTTCAGTTCAATATTACCTGAAAATTTGTAAAAATCAGTTATTGGCCCTGTGTAACATCAGTTATTGCCCCCCGGCCAATAACTGATTTTAATGATTTGTTTGTAGCATATAGACTAGCAATAGCGTTAATACGCCCAAAGAGTTCAAAAACATTTATAGAAAATATAATTTCGTCGAGGTATTTAAAATTCAGTTATTGGCCATCAGGCCAATCAC